>NC_090726.1:126956223-126958723 GCF_036898095.1 Palaemon carinicauda | reverse complement strand
TGCCATTGAAACCCTTGAGCTGGAGAGAATCGAGACTTCTTGAAGCTTATCTTATATCCGCGATGTTCCGGGGACCGGATCATTCCCTTGGATGTTCATAGACCAGCCACCTTGGGTGCTGCCCACCCCAGCCTCTCGTCCAGGAACATTGTTGCCTGAACCTTTCCTAGGCTTAATTATTGCGTGACTGTGTCTGCCAATTTTATGAAGATATCTAGGACTGTGTCTAGTCTGACAAGTATCTTTCCTAGGAAATGCGTTACTTTGTGTAACTTGAATCCTAGATAGGAGGGGAGAGGGTGATTGACTGGAAGTTGCCAATAGACGACTTTCAGGTCTGGTAAGACTACGGGCACCCTTTTTTGCAACAGGGTCCTTATGTTCAGAAGGATAAACATTCTGAACTCGTTGTTTTATTGGTACTTGTTGAGTGGCAACAAGTCCAGAATGATTCTGAATTTTCTTGAGTCCTTCTCGTAGACACACAATGGCCTTCCCTGGAATTTGGTGGACTATAGTTTCCTTACCACCGGTATGCTCTAGAGCTCTCAGGTAAACTCCTCCAGTAGGGTTTCGGATTACAGGAGGAGTTGAGGAAATGGTGGTAGAGACATCTCCACCTCCCATCTTAGTCCCATCTTGATTAGGCCATGGACCCAAGGATCGAAGGTCCAGCGATCCTAAAGGACCCTTCCTCCTACCAGAAGCATTTCTATGCTTTGACTGATCAGTAGGATTATATTTTCGACCACCTGCCTGTGGCAGCGCGGTCACTACAACTGTGGGATGTTGTTGAAAAGCTCGAAAAGAATTCCCAGACCTTTCCGTCTTCCTCTTAGGTTGGGGACCCACAACCGTGGAAGACTCTCTTTTTGAAAGGATGCCCCACTTTTGGAGAAGTCCTACTTTCTCCGTGGTGGCGTTCTTAATCACTTTCCTGACTACCTCGTCTGGAAAGAGGTCTTTACCCCAGATGTTGAAAGATATTAGCTTCCTTGTTTCGTGTTTTGCTGTCGCGTTAGCGAACACAAACTCCCTACATGTTCTTCTAGCCTTTATAAAGGCATAAAGGTCTTTTACCAAGGTAGCCATATGTATTTTTAGCTAAGACCTTGAGCATGTCTGGGGTATCTAGATGAGCTGAACAGAACTCTATGTAGTTTTGTAGAGATAGGGCGGCTGCAAGTCTCTCCTTTGTCTCTTGTTCATCGTGTAAGAGAAACTCAGATAATTTAGGGAGATTTTCCTTAAATTGTCGACTGGCAACCTCCTCCTCAAGTCTTCCTACTGAAAAGGTTAAATGGGCTTCCTTCCAGTTCTTCTCCTGTCTGGGAAAGGTTAGTGACAGAGGGTCGCACTCCTTGAGTGCAGGACACGGTTTACCTGCCTCCACTGCCTCGGTGACATATTTAAATGCTTTCTCCGTAAATGGGAATGAAATTGAAGTAGGAGCAAGAAAGGAAGGGTGCCTGTTACCTGGTGTGAATACCTTCGACACCGAGTAACCTGCCTTTTCTATGCTACTTGATAGGATAGCCTGTGCTTTATCATGGTCGAGAATCATAACCTCCTTTGATTCCGTTCCTTTTCTTGACCTTGGTTCATCCTTTAGTCTAACAAAACAGTTAGGAAAAGAGTCAAAGCTTGGCCAAAACTGGATTTTGTCCAAAGGGACAGCACCCATCTTCTCCGAGATGTAGAGTTTGCCCTTTAAAATCGGCATCAGCTCCGCAAACCTCCAGGGATTGGTTTCGGAGCAAGTCAGAAGGTCTTGATCTATGGGTCGTTTGTATGACCCCTGAGGAGCTACAAGTGGAGCTTTACAAGGCTCTACCTTGCATTTCGCTTCCTGCTTTGCACAAGTTGTCTATTAGATTCCTCACTTGGGCCCATAACTGGTCCATTCCATCTAATAGAGGGATAGAAGGCAGAGATATCGATGTTGCTGGCTCTAGAGCCGCTATAGACGGAGACAATTCCAACCCGACATTCTCCCCTCCTTCCCGTGGGCACTTTCTGCCCTCTTTCCCAAAGGTTATCTGGCCGTCGGGAGATGTACCTTGTGTCTGGGGTACCACTATTTCCTTACTTGCTGTTGGAAATAGTATCCTACGCATCTTGTCATTAGGCAGGTAAGGTCCCGGAGAGATTTTCTGAAAGCCTCTCACCCAGTTGCGTAGCTTGAAACGAGCTGCATCCCTAGTCTCTACTGACTTGGGATTCTTGAAACCTTCTGACAATAAGGTCCGACATACTTTGCAAGCCTGTGGGTTTCAGTAATGCAGGGGTTCGGAAATAATATTGCAGGGGGCATGAAACGTGCATGCATTATGTCCGTAAAAACACTTACTCTTAGTTTTACAGAAGACTGCAACACATGACATCTGGTGTTCCTCCTGTAAAGAAAGGAAAGCAGAATGAGTATACGATTGATTATCTCACTGATAACCAATATATCATAAGTCGTATCTTAACAGAATAGCTTAGGATAGCAAGCTCT
>NC_090726.1:126943723-126951223 GCF_036898095.1 Palaemon carinicauda | reverse complement strand
CTTCTCCAGGAGGTATCTCTTGACTTCGGGACCAAAAACCTCGTTCATCCACTCAACGAAGAAGATCCTTGTCACCCAAGCCTTCGTATTAGAACGCCACATGATGTGCAACTTTTTCTTCTGCACATTGTTCTTCTTGAAGGCTCGTGGATTCTCCGAGTGATACACCAGGAGAGGTTTAATTTTGCAATCCCCACTGGCGTTGGAACAGAACAGCAGGGTTAGACGGTCTTTCATGGGCTTATGGCCAGGAAGGGCCTTTTCTTCTGCCGTGATATAGGTCCTCCTGGGCATTTTCTTCCAAAAGAGGCCTGTCTCATCGCAATTAAACACCTGTTGGGAAACGTAGTCCTCGGAGTCTACGAGCCTTTTGAACTCTTTCACAAAAGACTCTGCTGCCTTCGTATCGGCGCTGGCCCCCTCGCCATGCCGAACAACACTATGGATACCCGTTCTCTTCTTGAATTTTTCAAACCAACCACGGCTTGCCTTAAAACTTTGTTTTTCTGCTGATGTGCCTGGCTCACTTTTCACCAAGTCCTCGTAAATGGTTCTTGCCTTCTCGCAAATCATGTTCTCATTTACTGAATCTCCTGCGAGCTGCTTTTCATTTAACCACACCATTAATAAATTTTCTACGTCATCAAGAATAGGTGGCCGTTGTTTTGACAATGACGATACACCTTTAGCTACTTTAGCGGCCTTTATTTCTTCTTTTTTCTTTAATATTGTGCATATCGTCGACTGCGAGCGATTGAAAAAACTAGCAATGTCTTTCACACGCATGCCTTGGTCATGCTTCTCGATGATCTCCTTCTTCATCTCGATCGTTATCATCAGCTTCTTCTTACTGCTTTCCTTCTTCGACATCTTAGGAGCCATTGTCTATCACAATAATACACAGTACAGTACTGTAATCACAAATGAGTGAAATAAAACAAATCACAAACCACGTGTAAAAATCACAAAGAAATCGTCCACAAATTCACTAAGTATGTATGCTATCGAGACGGCGGATACTGAGATAATGAACGAGTGAAGGGGGTAATAAAGGGGTTTAGGGGGTGGTAGGTATGCGTGGGAGGAGTCACGTGACTCCATTGTGAGATGCTGTCGTTAAGTTATTTCCATGAAAAATGCGATCAGGAAGCGCGGCGTTAACACTTTTCCACAAAAAACGGCGCGTGGGAGGGAAATTTAAATTCGTTGACCGATACAATATTCGTTAACCGAGACGAATTTTTCAGAGAAAGTCACTTCGTAAACCGAAAAATTCGTAAGCGGAGTCGTTCGTAAACCGAGGTTCTACTGTATATACATATATATATATATGTATATATATATATATATATATATATATATATATATATATATATATATATATATATATATACATATATATATATATATATATATATATATATATATATATATATATACATATATATATGTATATATATACATATACATATGTGTATATATATATATATATATTTTTTTTTTTTGGGGGGGGGTGGGCTTGGTCATGTTGTCCTCATGGAAGCTTCCTTTAGGTAGCCTTTCTAAGGGATATTTGCTACAGTGATACTCCCAGAGAAATAAACCGAAGTTTTCCAGAATTCTAACTCCTGGCGCGATTCATCCATTATATAACTTAAAGGATGTCGCATAAAATCAGGGGACGTATTTTTTTTTATATACGACACATAGCAATCTTCACCCCGAATAGATTTAACTCTTTGAGGGGGAAGAGTGTTGAACGAAAGGGGAGCCGTTATCTAGGTACCCGGTGGATTTCCTATCCGTACTACCACTGGCCGCCATTCCTTGTTCTGTAGCATTTAAGCTAATTGTGCTCCCAACCTTTTCCCGGTGTTTGTTACGGATTTTTGGAATATTATCATGGAATCTCCAGTATCTTCATCCTCTGGAAAGTTGAGTATTTATTCTTTCCTGTGTATAATTTTTGGCTCCCTTCTCACAGATAAATTTGTATGATTTAAGTGTGTTTGGTTGAGCGTAGCCAATACCGGAGGCGGCCATTTTAAGACCGCTGTTGCACATTATAAATGCATTTTATTTAGTCAGTAGAGCCACCTTCCCGGTATTTAGCTATAAATTTTAGCTAGTTAGCTAAATTATACTAGTGAAGATTATGCATATGATATTATTTTATTCCTCTTCCTAAATGTGACTTTATTTTTCATATACCCCGGGGGCCCCGGTGGTACCAACCTTGGCCGCGGTCCCCACTGGAGTTAGGCTAGCCTAACTCGTATATGTATACGTTAGTAAAGTAATTCCCCATGTTTAACCACACCCTATCGTTCCTTATTAATTCGGATGGGGACAAACATCCCCTAGAATTCTTGGATAAGGTTTGATAAATATTCTCTTTTAGAGAAAAGAGGCTAAACCTTTCCTCCCTCCCTGAGCCGCTACCATTACAGGCGCCAACCTCTATCTCTCGTTATTGCCGTTGAGTAGAACTCCGGCTTGACCTAGATAGTTATACACTGTCTGTCTTCTTTGCTGCTGAGTATCCCGACTTTGAAGTTAGATGGTAATTTAGGGTGTCCTGTCTTGCAGCCGACAACGTCACCGACAGGGGAATCTTTGTTTCTCTGCCGCCCACAACGTCATCGGCACAGGAAGCCATGCTTCCTTAGTTCACGGCCGAAGTTAGGCGGCATACCTGCCGCTGCCTTTCTCCCCTGTGAACTATAAGACCCTTTCCCTTCCCCATTCTGTCCTTTAGTGTCGGCCTAGCCGTCACAACATTCTTTCACCGGTACTCAGACAGTCATCCCGGCTTGCCGGGTTGACTGCGTTGCCGGCCGGGACCCTACCAGCGGCGGTTAGGTAGCCGCCTCTGTCACTTCCTCCTTATGTCCTTCCTTCACCGGAAGTGAATGCCCCGGGGGGAAAGACTGAGCCGGCCCTGACGGCTGCCGGTGGGAAACCCAACATAACTGTTGAGAATTCTTCAGTCCTCTCTTGGTCTGCCATCCACAAACCTTGCAACCGGCAGTATAGCCGGCGGCAGACTCTTGTGGATGAATGGAAGTTAGAATCAGATGGATTCCTCCCCTTCCATTAGAACTCTTATTCTGGCAAGGAGACAGTAGGCGGCAGTAGTCCTCCTACACTTCCAGTTATTGTGCTAAACCATATTAATAGGAAACCCTCCTTTCCATTCTTTCTCTCTCTTTATCAGTTAGTGCCGCCAGGTACTAACCTAACCCCGTTAGTGTACTGGTAAAACTACAGTATACAGCAATGCAGTAGTACAAGTAATTTCTAACCTACTCTGTGTATCCTATCACAGTCTATTGTTGGGCCACATACCTTGTTGAGGTTGAGTAATCCCTTAACACCCTGATGAATCCTTTGATCACCGGGACCCATATAAAACACCGATCAATATTAATATACTACAGGTAGAGAAGTTAGTATAAATTTTACTAACCCGTGTCTACATATGAGAGTCGTTCCACAGTGCATTCTCCCTTATGGGGAATCTAAATATTAATATTGACG
Source organism: Palaemon carinicauda (assembly GCF_036898095.1). Taxonomy (NCBI): domain Eukaryota; kingdom Metazoa; phylum Arthropoda; class Malacostraca; order Decapoda; family Palaemonidae; genus Palaemon; species Palaemon carinicauda. The sequence goes on along the minus strand of NC_090726.1, from coordinate 126,947,683 downwards.
TAGGTCTCAGCTTTTGCCTGGGAGAGGAATCACAGATATGTGTCTTTCCTATTTCCTTTTTAGCTTACTATCCTAAGCTATTAATTACAATAGTAAGTGTTACTATTAAAATGTATGCATTTATATCAATGATATAAACAACTGAATACTCATGAAATCCTTCTCCTTTACAGGAGGAGCCAATGGTGACGTGTGCAGCTGTGTTCTGCAACCACAAGAGTAAGGACTTTTGTGGGCATACGATGTGTAGGTCTCATGCCCCGTGCTGCATCTTCTTTGTATCCCTGAGGTACTGGGACCCGAAGGGTTGCTCCAACTGCTTGACCTTGCTGACCAACGGCTTTAGAGAAGACATCCCTGCCTCCACAGAGGCTAGGGATACAGCAAGGAAAACCCTTCGTAGTTGGGTAAGAGGGTTCCAAAAGAACTCTCCGGGACCTTACCTGCCCAACAAATCTCTTAAGTGCCTTATGTTCCCTAATGCTCAACCTAGTGCGGTAGTGCCCCAGGAACAGGTCCAGCCTCCCTTCATCCAACTGAAGATCGACGGGGACATCCACAAGGCACTTGAAGGCATGGACATCCACCAAGAACGGATGCCGGAGGTGTCTACCGACACTGAACAGGAACTACTGCAAGAAGGCCCTGAAGAAGTGGTTCAACCACTAATGGAGGAAGAAGAATCCGTTTCGGTGGTGACTAAGGACCCCCAGTTCACCGTGATGGCATGTCAACCTATGCCATCAACCTCTTCAGCCCCAACTCCCCAACCGAGTACACAGGTCGACAGGAGCGAGGCGCTCCTATCGTTGATCCAGCAGATATTGGAAGTGTTTCGGAAGGAACAAGAGATGATGAAGCAAGACATCAAACAAACGAAGAGAGAGGTACAAAAAGGGAAGTGCCCTGGGACTTCCAGGGGCTGTACTAAACCCCTTGAAGTATCAGACCTCCCTCACTGCTCCGAAACCAACCCCTGGAAGTATACGGAGCACATGCCCATGATGAATGGGAAGCTATTGATCTCCGAGAAGTTGGGGGCCAAGCCACTTGAAGATCTTGAAGTCTGGCCCAGCTTTTCAGCTTACCCAGATTGTTACGTGAGACTGCGAGATGAACCTGCATCCTGTGTTGAGACGGTACCAAAGGAAGTCATTGTCTTCGAACATGACAAGGCACAGGCCATCCTTACCAAGACCCTGAAAGGAGCCGTATATACCAACTCAAAAGTCTCAGCACTGAGCAAGAGGCATCCAACCTTTATTGCTCCTTCATCCAGAGCTTTCCCCTTTTCGGAGAAAACCCTTGACTGTGTCATAAAAGCAGTCGAAGAGGGCAAACCCTGGCCAATTCTAGAGGAATGTAAGCCATTATTTCTAGTTATGCCTACCTGCGAGGAGAAGTGGAAAGAGGTACATCTAATTTTCTCCGTCTCGAAGTTGGATCCGGAGATAGCAGGCCAACAGTTTAACGAGAACCTTCCAAAGTTGCCAGATCATCTCTTGAGAAGGGAACAGGAGACGAAAGAAAGACTTGATGCCTCCCTGTCTCATCAGAACTGCATGGAAATGTGTGCAGGCCTACATAACGCCCAAGACATGTACATGGTCTTAGCCAAGTCTCACATGTGTACCTTTGTGAAGGACTTGTATGCTTTTGTCAGGTCAAGGAGGACCTGTAGAAAGCATGTGTTCGCCGCAGCAACGGTGAGACACGAACCCAGAAAACTGATTTCATGTATCTGGGGCAAAGACCTTTTCCCACAGGAAGTGGTCCAAGAAGTCATTGCCAAAGCTGCCACGGAGAATAGGAACCTTCTTCAAAAGTGGGCATGTCTTCAAAGAAGTCTTCCTCAGACAGAGGTCCCCAGCCAAAGAATAAGAAGGCAAGAAGACCATGTAGACCTGCACATCTTCTGGCCGTGACCATGGCCACGGTGCCTCAAATGGTAGCCCAGCCTCAAACCACCTTCCAGATGGTCCCTCAACAGCTGGTAGCCCAGTCACCTGTATTAAACCCAGGCTTTGAGAGGCACTCGACCACCTTTCGGCCCTACAAAGGTAGAGGTCCAAAAAGAGGTTCCTCCGGAACCTCCGTCAAGGGGCAGAGGAGGACGCGGTCATGAAAATAAGTCCTCAAGAACCCCTAAGCAATGAGGGGGTCCAGGTAGTGGGCAGACTGTTTTACTATCGGGAGTGCTGGACCTTCGATCCCTGGGCCCACAGCCTAATCACGAATGGACTCGGGTGGAGATGGAACAAAGTTCCACCCTCTTTTCCGAAATTCTTCCAACACTCCATCCCCTTGATGGAAGAATATACCTCAGAACTTTTGAACAAGAAGGTAATAAAGAAAGTGAAGTCCATCAAATTCCAGGGAAGGCTGTTTTGTGTTCCCAAGAAAGACTCAGACAAACTCAGAGTCATTCTAGACTTGTCTCCGCTCAACAAGTTCATCGAGAACAACATCCGAGTGCTTATCTTGCAGCCCATAAGGACCTTTCTACCCAAAGGGGCGTACACAGTCTCAATAATCCTGGCAGATACATACTGGCACCTACCAGTCAATCGCCCCCTCTCCTCCTACCTAGGATTCAAGCTACAGGAGACAAAATTTGTCTTCATAGCGATGCCCTTTTGGCTAAACATAGCCCCAAGGGTATTCATGAAGCTAGCAGACACAATCGTCCAGCAGCTACGCCCCAAGGGAGTTCAAGTAGTAGCATATCTAGACGATTGGCTGGTGCGGGCAGCATCCAAGACTACTTGTCTGAAAGCGGCTTGGAAGGTGATCCAGTTCCTGGAGCCCCTGGGCTTCAAGATCAATCGCAAGAAGTCTCGCCTTTCTCCAGCTCAAAAGTTCTACTGGTTAGGAATCCAATGGAACTTAAAGTCACACCTTCTCTCCATTCCATTCAAGAAGAGGAGAGAGATCGCATGAGCTGTCAAGAGACTAATCCGATAAAAGAGGATTTCAAGACGCCAATGGGAAAGAGTATTGGGCTCTCCCCAGTTTGCAGTAGTGACAGACCCAGTGCAAAAGCACAGCTAAAGGATGCGTCAGGAGTCTGGAGAAATACGCATCAACTAAGGTTGAACCCAGCCCGATTGTGCACGCTATTAATGCCATGGTCAACATCCAAGAGCCTAGCTCGGAAAATTCTCCTACAACCACCACAACTATCAGTGGTGATACACACGGACGCCTCCCTGGAAGGATGGGGAGGCTATTCTCACGAGAGAAAAGTGCAAGGGAATTGGTCACACGAGTTCAAAACCTTTCATATCAACATTTTGGAGGTCATGGCAGTCTTCCTAATGTTGAAAAAACTATCCCCTCGCAGAGCAATCCACATCAGATTGGTCCTGGACAACGAAGTGATAGTAAAATGTTTAAATCGACAAGGCTCGAAATCACCTCACATCAATCATGTGATGTTAGCCATTTTCTACCTGGCAAGGAAGAGAGGATGGCACTTATCAGCAGTTCACCTTCAAGGGTTCCGCGATGTGACAGCGGATGGTCTATCCAGGCGAAAGCCGATAGAGACAGAATGGTCCCTAGACGCAGACTCCTTCTCCTTCATCTCGGAAAAAGTCCTGGAACTGCAGATCGACCTCTTCGCGACAAGCGACAACAAGAAACTACCTCGTTACGTAGCCCCTTACATTGACCCTCGAGCAGAAGCGATAGACGCCATGTCTCTTGACTGGAACAAATGGAATCGGATTTACCTGTTTCCACCAACCAATCTCCTGCTAAAAGTCCTCGACAAGCTGAGATCCTTCAGAGGGACAGCTGCAGTAGTGGCCCCCAAATGGCCCAAAAGCAATTGGTTCCTTCTAGTTCTAAAATATAAACTGAAGCTGTTTCCTCTGCCGAACCCAGTTTTATCTCAACTGGTTCAGAAGTTGACTGTTTACGCATCATACTCGAGAACCAACAACCTACATCTCATGA
>NC_090726.1:126921223-126926223 GCF_036898095.1 Palaemon carinicauda | reverse complement strand
TCTTCATCCACCTACACGAACAAGGCCTGGCTTCCTCCACAATAACTGCGTGTAAGTCGGCTTTGACTAGACCTCTTCTGTACGCCTTTCAGATGGACCTTTCAGGTGAAATCTTCAATAAGATACCAAAAGCATGCACTAGACTCAAACCGGCAACCCCTCCAAAGCCCATAACGTGGTCGTTGGACAAAGTCTTGCACTATGCTTCAAATATGAACAATGAGGATTGCACCCTAAAGGATCTAACACAGAAAGTGATATTTCTGTTTGCTATAGCCTCAGGGGCTAGAGTTAGTGAAATAGTAGCCTTATCCAGAAATGAAGGCCATATTCAGTTCATTGAAACAGGAGAACTGAATCTTTTCCCTGATCCTACTTTTCTTGCCAAAAACGAGCTGCCCAGCAAAAGTTGGGGTCCTTGGAGAATCTGCCCTCTGGAGGAAGATGTCTCTCTATGCCCAGCAGTGTCTCAGGTCAATCTTCGAACTTCAGACTTCAAGGAGGGACAGCTCTTCCAAGGCGAAACCTCAGGATCAAACTTATCTCTAAAACAACTGAGGGCGAAACTCACCTACTTTATTCGCAGAGTGGATCCTAACAGCACACCCGCAGGTCACGATCCAAGGAAAGTTACTTCTTCGTTGAATTTCTTTCAACACATGGACTTTGAGAGACTCCGCTCATATACAGGGTGGAAATCATTCAGAGTCTTCTATAAACATTATGCGAAGCAAGTGCACGAGATAAAACACTTTGTGGTGGCGGCAGGTTGTGTCAAAACCTGTCGTCTAGGGCTGCGATGAACAGTGAACTCAACAGTGTATTGGGTGAATAGGTGTTAACACCTAGTGAAAATCACTATGGTGATTAATAGACTGTTCTATACAGGTGCAGAATCTAACCAATAACACCAGTGCTGTATGAACATTTGAACACAGTGTTGAAGCATATCCAACATCTAAGTGAAACTAGACAAAATTAGCTTCACATTCATTGAGTGGCATTTTTAAAAGAATTAATTAATATATGTATATTCTTCCCTTCCAGGTCAAAAATATATATATAACCATGATATTTATATGTGCAAGGTTAGATTCCTTCTCATGATACATTGTTATTTTATTTTGCTTATGAAAATGAAAAGAAAAAATGTATCTGCGTCTTCTTTTATCCTCAGTATAAAAATAAAAGAATCCAGAGTTTTTCTATTTTCCTTAAAATAGACACCTTGACGGTACCGATTTCCAAAGTACAAATAGGTAATCTCTAGAAAGTTTCCCTCAAGTCCTTATGGAAATACAAACTTTGAATCCTTATAGTCGAAGTCAACATTTTCCCTGCAGGGGGCAGGAAGCCCTAAGCTAGTTCCAAGTTTAGTGGATATGAAAAACAACGGTAATGTCATATATAAGGGTATAGGAGACCATATAAGGAACTCATTCAAAGTAAAGGCAATTATATAAACCCACAGATATAGTACTTTCAAGTTAATTCTCTGGAAGGCTGCCATCAGGACGACATGGCCGAGCCCAATAAACAGATTTTGAGCGAAGTGAAATATCTTTTTTTGGGTGAGATAGCCATGTTGTCCTAATGGACCCTCCCTTCTTTCTTTCTTGAATGACCCCACCCGAAACTACTCTATCTGCGGCTATTCCTGCTTAAATGCAACTTGGAATGATGGGCCGTAGTAGTACGGATAGGAGGGACACTGGGTACCTTGATAACGGCTCCCCTTTTGTTCGCCACTCTTCCCCCTCAAAGAGTTAAATCTATTCGGGGTGAAGATTGCTATGTGTCGTATAAAAAAAATATGGCCCCTGATATTATGCGATATCCTTAAAGATATATTAAGGATACTCGCGCCAGGAGATAGAATTCTGGAGACCTATGGTTAATTCTCTGGGAGTATCATGGTAGCAAATATCCCTTAGAAAGCTACCTAAAGGAACCTTCCATCAGGACGATATGGCCGAGCCCAAAAATATTAATATACATATATATACTCATGTATATATACATATGTATATATATATATATATATATATATATATATATATATATATATATATATATATATATATATATATATATATATATATATATATATATATACATACATACATATATATATATATATATATATATATATATATATATATATATATATATATATACATACATACATACATATACCATGGCACTTCCCCCAATTTTGGGGGGTAGCCGACATCAACAAAGAAACAAAAACAAAAAGGGGACCTCTACTCTCTACGTTCCTCCCAGCCGTAGAGAGTAGAGGTCCCCTTTTTGTTTTTGTTTCTTTGTTGATGTCGGCTACCCCCCAAAATTGGGGGAAGGGCCATGGTATATGTATGTATGTATATATATATATATATATATATATATATATATATATATATATATATATATATATGTATATTAATATTTTTGGGCTCGGCCATATCGTCCTGATGGAAGGCTGGGAGGAACGTAGAGAGTAGAGGTCCCCTTTTTGTTTTTGTTTCTTTGTTGATGTTGGCTAACCCCCCAAATTGGGGGAAGTGCCATGTTATATGTATATATATATATATATATATATATATATATATATATATATATATATATATATATATATATACATACATATACCATGGCACTTCCCCCAATTTTGGGGGGTAGCCGACATCAACAAAGAAACAAAAACAAAAAGGGGACCTCTACTCTCTACGTCCTCCCAGCCTAACAAGGGACTCAACCGAGTTCAGCTGGTACTGCTAGGGTGTCACAGCCCACCCTCCCACATTATCCACCACAGATGAAGCTTCATAATGCTGAATCCCCTACTGCTGCTACCTCCGCGGTCATCTAAGGCATCGGAGGCAGCAGCAGGGCCTACCGGAACTGCGTCACAATCGCTCGCCATTCATTCCTATTTCTAGCACGCTCTCTTGCCTCGCTCACATCTATCCTCCTATCACCCAGAGCTTCCTTCACTCCATCCATCCACCCAAACCTTGGCCTTCCTCTAGTACTTCTCCCATCAACTCTTGCATTCATCACCTTCTTTAGCAGACATCCATTTTCCATTCTCTCAACATGGCCAAACCACCTCAACACATTCATATCCACTCTAGCTGCTAACTCATTTCTTACACCCGTTCTCACTCTCACCACTTCGTTCCTAACCCTATCTATTCAAGATACACCAGCCATACTCCTTAGACACTTCATCTCAAACACATTCAATTTCTGTCTCTCTATCACTTTCATTCCCCACAACTCCGATCCATACATCACAGTTGGTACAATCACTTTCTCATATAGAACTCTCTTTACATTCATGCCCAACCCTCTATTTTTTACTACTCCCTTAACTGCCCCCAACACTTTGCAGCCTTCATTCACTCTCTGACGTACATCTGCTTCCACTCCACCATTTGCTGCAACAACAGACCCCAAGTACTTAAACTGATCCACCTCCTCAAGTAACTCTCCATTCAACATGACATTCAACCTTGCACCACCTTCCCTTCTCGTACATCTCATAACCTTACTCTTACCCACATTAACTCTCAACTTCCTTCTTTCACACACCCTTCCATATTCTGTCACTAATCGTCCAAGCTTCTCTTCTGTGTCTGCAACCAGTACAGTATCATCCGCAAACAACAACTGATTTACCTCCCATTCATGGTCATTCTCGTCTACCAGTTTTAATTCTCGTCCAAGCACTCGAGCATTCACCTCTCTCACCACTCCATCAACATACAAGTTAAACAACTACGGCGACATCACACATCCCTGTCTCAGCCCCACTCTCACCGGAAACCAATCACTCACTTCATTTCCTATCCTAACACATGCTTTACTACCTTTGTAGAAACTTTTCACTGCTTGCAACAACCTTCCACCAACTCCATATAACCTCATTACATTCCACATTGCTTCCCTATCAACTCTATCATACGCTTTCTCCAGATCCATAAACGCAACATACACCTCCTTACCTTTTGCTAAATATTTCTCGCATATCTGCCTAACTGTAAAAATCTGATTCATACAACCCCTACCTCTTCTAAAACCACCTTGTATTTCCAAGATTGCATTCTCTGTTTTATCCTTGATCCTATTAATCAATACTCTACCATACACTTTTCCAACTACACTTAACAAACTAATACCTCTTGAATTACAACACTCATGCACATCTCCCTTACCCTTATATAGTGGTACAATACATGCACAAACCTAATCTACTGGTACCATTGACAACACAAAACACATATTAAACAATCTCACCAACCATTCAAGTACATCTCAGCTCTCACACCATCCATACCAGATGCTTTTCCTACTCCCGTTTCATCTAGTGCTCTCCTCACTTCATCTATTGTAATCTCTCTCTCATTCTCATCTCCCATCACTGGCACCTCAACACCTGCAACAGCAATTATATCTGCCTCCCTATTATCCTCAACATTCAGTAAACTTTCAAAATATTCCGCCCATCTTTTCCTTGCCTCCTCTCCTTTTAACAACCTTCCATTTCCATCTTTCACTGTCTCTTCCATTCATGAGCCAGCCTTCCTTACTCTCTTCACTTCTTTCCAAAACTACTTCTTATTCTCTTCATATGAATGACCTAATCCCTGACCCCACCTCAGGTCAGCTGCCCTCTTTGCCTCACGTACCTTGCGCTTTACTTCCACATTTTTCTCTTTATATTTTTCATACTTCTCTATACTATTACTCTGCAGCTATTCTTCAAAAGCCCTCTTTTTCTCTTCTTCTTTTACCTTCACTCCTTCATTCCACCATTCACTGCCCTTCCTCATGCTGCCTCCAACAACCTTCTTTCCACACACATCACTTGCAATCCCAACAAAATTTTCTTTTACTAACTTCCACTCCTCTTCTAAATTAACAGTTTCTCTTACTTTCACTTCGTCATATATCATTTTCAACCTTTCCTGATATTTACTTTTTACCCCCGGTTT
>NC_090726.1:126891223-126908723 GCF_036898095.1 Palaemon carinicauda | reverse complement strand
ATGGGACAACTTGATGCGGCCAACTCGATGCCTGGCCAACTTGATGTGGCCAACTCGATGCCTGGCCAACTCGATTCGGCCAACTCGATGTATGGCCAACTTGATGCAGCCAACTCGATGCCAGCACAACTCGACGCTGCCAACTAAGTGCCAGGCAAACACGATGCCAAGAACTACATGTTGAGAACCATTTGTCTTCTCTCAACTATTACTTTAAATATTTTCTTTTGTACTAATGGCAAATGACCTAAGATATAAAAGTTTTGACGTAAGTGGAAAAACAGCCTTTTTTAGCAACTCCAGGAAAACTTGCAAATCCAATATAACTGCATGTTTCTAATCGCATTCAACTAAATTTGGGAGCCAGTGTAGGTGTAATTGGTCTTAACATAGAAAACAGCCGTAGATACGTATTCCACTTTTTATAGGGTAATAGAGCATAAATAACAGCAATTACACCACATAACTTTTCACGTAGAATTACATAAACTTGTAAAATATCTTAAAGCAACTTTATATGTTCCATCACAATACCACATATCTGATGTAACAAAGTGTTACAACCAACTTTTGCATCCGAATAGGCTATTAAAATCCTATCCTCCCCGGTCCACTGTCAATTAATAAAAAAATTTCACTCTCCCCATCTGGTAGTTCAAATATTTGCAAACCATTTGGTTTGGCTTAATAGGTGGAGTAGCAGAGATCTCATTACGCTTTCTTCTAACTATATTTTTCATTGCAGCAGTCCTTGGCATAGATCCTTAAGCACCATGTGATGTGTTTGGCAAGATTTCATTGATGATGACACTAGGATTTTCTATGGTAGTTGTTGCACGGACTTTAATCTTAGTTGGGACTTTTTCTACCTCTTGGTCTCCTTTGCTCCTTTTTTCCAAATACAAATAAGGAGCCATTAAGTGAAAATTTCTGTTTTCCTCTCTGGCTTAAAACTTCTGTATTATGTTTGTCACATGTGGGAAACTTTTGAACACAGAAATGTATGTAAATTAACATTCATCCCACGTAACCAGCTCTGAGTCATTAGTATGATACCAATTTGAAGGCTAAACTACCCTGAACGTAATAATAAACAAAGAACAAAAGAGAAAAAAGTTTTGCTGGGCATCGAGTTTCCCAGACATCGAGTAGATCCGGCATCGAGTTGACCGCATTGAGTAGGCAGCATCGAGATGACTACATCGAGTGGTACCCAACCCAAGTAAAAACATCTTTTTAATCACTTCATTTTTTGTTTGTGTTTCGGCAATGTCAGTACTGTTTGCTCTTTGCAGATGATATAGTTCTGTGTCATGAAACTAAAAAAGGATTGGAGGGGAAGCTAGAGAGATGGAGAAAGGAATTGGAGAGCAGAGGACTAAAGATCAGAAGAGTATATGTGTTGCAACACGCAGAACCAAATGGATGGCATACATTTGCTGGATGAAATAGTAATGAATGAATGAATCATTTGAAGTTCTCTGGCATCCTGACTTCGAAGGTCATTGACGCCGAGTGAAATAGTAAAGAGGACAGAAAAATTCAAGTACCTAGGGTCATGTGTGGAAGAAACAGAAGAGCTCCAAATGGAAGTGAACAGTAGAATTCAATCTGGATGGAATAATTGGAAAAGTGTGTCGGCAGCGTTGTGTGATAAAAGGATAAACTTGAAGTTAAAGGGAAAGGTACATAAAACTGTAGTGAGACATACCATGACATATGGTGCAGAGACCTGATCCATGAAAAAGATCTTTCAGAAGAAAAAGGATGTTGCGGAGGTGAGAATGCTAAGATGTATGGCTGGAATCACGAGACTGGTAAGGTTAGGAAGGACTTGGTAAGGGGAACAACAAAGGTTACAGAGGTGTCAAAGAAAATCCAAGAAAAGAAACTCCACTAGTTTGGGCAGGTAATGAGGAGAGATCAGGAGTATGTTGGTAGGAGGATGTTGGAGATGGATGTTCCAGGTAGGAGGAGGAGGGGGAGACCAAAGAGAAGATGGATGGAATGTGTATAAGCAGATATGGAGGAGAAAGATCTCACAGTGCAGGACATCGGAGACAGAAGACATTGGAAACGGCTTACAAGAAATAGAGACCATGCATAGCGGGAAAAGTTTTAGTTGAAGAAGAAGAAGTTTCGGCAATATCATCATGTTCCAAGTGAAAGTTTGAAGTTTTACGGCATAGTTACCTACAGTAATTTTTTAATTACAGGATTTTTCAGATAATGCTATGTCGAAAATTTCTAATTTATCAATTCTTTAATTTGAATTGTCTTATTATCGTCAGATTGAATGTTCACATAGCAGCAATGTATGACGTCCTTAGTATCCATGATATGTATTTTCTGCTAGTCTTGTCAATTCCAAATCTAATGCTTTGCTATTACTTGAATTCACGATATAATTACTTGAGATTTTTCAGTTTAATACAGTTTATACATTACATCACTTGACAGTTACATCCCTTTGTGACGTGATTACTTGAATATTTCCGACTCACTTTATCATCTTTCTTAAACTTGCAGTCTTTTTTCAAAATGTCCACACCTTTGACAGTGGATGCATGTTTTCATGTGGTACTTATTGGATATTAAGAGGTATTTATAACTTATATGAATAAATGAAAATCTTGAGTCAATGTGATAAATTATCATTAAACACAGCCAAGTATTGCAAATTCACCAATAGGCTACAATGGGGGAGATGGGTTAATTTTGATTCTAAGTTCAAAACCTGAATTCGACAGGAATATGTAAGGAAGAGATGTAATCAACTTTTTCGCTCTTTCTTTTCTAGTTTTAAAGAGTAACTTCAGTTTCGACTTGGTCCGGGTTTGAATCCTTGACTGATCAAAAGCTATTATCATGATGTTAATACCCCCCTTTGGTCTCTGATCCTGAGGCAGAGCGAATTGGATATTAAAAGGTATTTATGGTGTTTATATATATATATATATATATATATATATATATATATATATATATATATATATATATATATATATATATACACGGTATACACACACACACACACACATATATATATATATATATATATATATATATATATATATATATGTATATATAGATAGATAGATAGATAGATAGATATACTGTATATGTCCCTTTCTTAGTAGTGAAAGGGTTTGTGTATCACCATGATCAGCAAAATTATATTAGTCACGGTCACCTATACTAGGTTGATTTACTGTGAGCTATCTGACTAAAGTCTCCCACCATCACCAGTCCGCAGTAGTCAACGTGGTGATGAAAAGGCCAAATTCCAGATAGGAATAAAAACATGTCTGGGGCCTTTGTTTGGCAGTGGACTAGAAGCAGATGCATTTGTTTAGATCTATAGAAAGAAAGAGAAAATATAATTTTATGAAAGAAAATAAACGCTTTTGTAATAAGATAAAAATCTGAAGAGTTTAGTTTAGCAGTACAAAATAGGTACCTCCATGATGAAATGGAAGTAAATAAAAAAAAAAGAACGGTAATTTAACAAAATTTTCATAGGAATCAGAACAAGAAATAGGTGGAAAAGTTCCTAAACTAGATCAAGGAATATTATCAGAAAGACCAAAAACGTAATAAAGAAAAGATTGGAAATGAGGTTAAAATCCAAAAGAGATGAAATAGAATTAACAGAATTATCCAAATCATTTAACAAACAAAAAACCCAAAACATTTGTATACAGGATCAGACCAAACTGGAGGAAACACTAAAAAGGGAGGAAGCATCAAATTAATGAAAAGAAGACTTGGAACAGAGCACCAACAGATGTTCGCTTTAAAGAATGAAAAGGGAAATATTATCAACAATGGAGGTGGAGTGATAAAAATTCAGAGAATTTTTATACAATGCTATACAATAATGATATAAGAAATAACTTTGCCAATAGAAATAATGAAACACCTGAGCCAGTACCAAACGTAACCAAGAGAGCAAGCAGGCTTTAGGAGTAGGTATACAACTGACCATATTCATGTAATTACCGACCAAATGGAAAAATCAACAAAGTATGACAAACCACTATGTATGGTATTTATAGACTATGAGAAAGCTTTTGATTCTGTCAAAAGTTTAGCAGTAATGAAAGCCCCTCAAAGACAGAGAATGAAGATATCTATGCAGGAAGTACAGCAATCTTAGAATTACATAAAGATGGTGAGAAAAAGGAGTTAGACAGGGAAACCTCATCTCTTCTAAATTATTCACAGTATGGCTAAAAGTTTTTTTAAAGATTTACGTTGGGGAAATGTAGGAATTAATGTTAATAGAGGAATACCTTAGAACCTTAAGATTTGCAGATTACATAGTTCTGCTTAGTGAATCATGGGAGGAATTGCAAGAGATGATTGAAGATTTGAATAGAGAAAGCAGAAATGTAAGACTGAAAATGAATATGATAAAACTAAGATAATGTTCAATGAAAATGCAGAGAGACAACAAATAAGAGTTATGGACAAACCTCTAGAGATTGGTAATGAATATACATACTTAGAACAAGCATTTAGCATTTTCCAATGGTATGCGCCTAAAATTAAAAGAAGGATCAGCATGGGATGGAGAGCTTTTGGTAAACAAAATCAGATTATGTAAATTAAAATGACACTTTCTCTGAAAAGAAATTTATTTACTCAGATGGTCCTACCAGCATCAACTTATACATCAGAAACTTGGAGCCTTACTAAAAGCCTTAGAACATAAGCTAGTTACAACTTACAGACCTATGGAAAGAATAATGATGGGATTAATACTAAGAGACAGAAAAACAGCAACATAGATACGATAGCAAACTAAAGTAGACGATGCTCTACCAACATGTAAGAAAAAGAAATGAACATGCGTAGGACATATAACGAAATTGACAGCTAATAGATGGACATTAAGCATAGCAGTATGGGTCCCTAGAGCTTACAAAAGAAGCTGGGGAAGGGAGAGAAGACGATGATTGACGAACTAAGAAAGGTTGTGGAAGTGGACTGGCATACAAAGACCATAAACAGATGCAAGTGGAAGGAAATTTCTGAGGCCTTTGTTCTGCAGTGGACTAGTAGCAGCTGATGATATATATATATATATATATATATATATATATATATATATATATATATATATATATATATATATATATATATAAATATATATATATATATATATATATATATATATATATATATATATATATATATATATATATATATATATATATATATATATATATATATATATATATATATGTATATATATATATGTATGTATATATATATAAATATACATACATATATATACATATGTATGTTGGTTGAAATCAAGACAGCTGGCACACAATGAGCTTAGAATACGTATTGTACAGATTGAAATATCAGCTTAACAAAAAAAGTATCTTTTCCTTTCGCCCCTCTGCCTATCAGTGGCTCTCAATAGTCGACTGACCATAAGTAGGTAATCTGTTTCGGGGATCACTAAGGATTCATTGAAATGTTCAAGAAAAAGTCACCAGTCAGTATGAAAAGGGCATCCCTTTAGTGGTGCAGCTGGGGGCCTGGTTTCAATTTGGCACGTGCCACTGCCACCACTCAAAGACCATGTCCCCTTAAGTGATCCCAGCATTGGCTCATGATATTTCAGTCTCTCTTAGTCATGTAAAAACATTTTTAAGAAAATAATAAGTTGTGCAGGTAAATATTTATGTGATTATCTAAATGTTCTGAATATTAATAATTAAATAATCTTCGATCAACCTGCTGAAGATAAACCAAAATATGAGGTGTCTTTATAACACTATTGAAGGACAAAATAAATATAAAATATGTCCTTGTGTACTTTTTCTGAAGAGTGATTCTCTGTCCAACTTAAGCCTGTCCATGAAGTAGGTTTTTCCCTCACAAAGGTAAAACTTAGACAATTGCAACAAAATCCTAAGAGGCCATAACAACAACTGAAATAGCGCCAGTGTATCCCTGCGTGTCGTAAGAGGCTACTAAAAGGGATGGGATGAGGGGATTAGGGATCCCCACTTCTGTATAGTTACTTCCTACGGTATCAAAGAAAAGGAGCTGAGGGGAGAGTGACTGCTCCCCGCCCTCTAGTTTTGGGGTGTCTGAATGTGTGTGGATGTAATACGATAGAGAGCAAAAGATGTGAGATTGGAAATATGTTTTAGAATAGAAGGAGGGATGTATTGGCATTATGTGAGACAAAGATAAAAGGGAAGGGTGAAGTGATGTTTGGTGAAGCAACAGGTATAGTGTCTTGGATTGAAATGGGAAGTGCAAGAGAGGGTGTAGCTTTCTTGCTGAGTGAATGGCTGACAGGTAAATTAGTGGAATGTAAGAAGGTATCTGTTAAGAATATAGGTTAATATGAGTAAGGCTTATGTTGGGTAGGTAATGTTGGGTTATTGTTAGTGCGTATCGGCTAGGTTGTGAGAAAAATGAAGAGCTAAATGAATTTTGGAATGGATTAACTTAGTGTATAGAAGGGCTGGGTAGATGTGATGGTTGACTTAATCCCCCAGAGTGGGTGCTGGAGAGGTAGCAGGTGTCAATGGGAAGTATGGTGTACCAGATGAAAATGCGAGTGGTGAGAGATATGTGTTGAACAAGAGCTGGTGATAAGTTGCAGTATTTTTTAAATGAAATATAATAAGTATACATGGGTAAGAATGGCAAATGGAAAAGTGGTTGAAAGGTTGTGGTGGCCCGGTGGTAGCATCTTTGGCTGGTGATTGCCAGGCTGGCGTTCGAGTCCCGCTCAAACTCGTTAATTCCTTTGGTCGCTGCAACCTCAACATCCTTGTGAGCTAAGGATGTGGGGTCTTGGGGAGCCTATAGATCTATCTGCTGAATCATCAGCAGCCATTGTCTGGCCCTCCTTGGTCCTAGCTTAGGTGGTCAGCCTCTAGGGCGTTGTCCTGCTTAGTAATGCAATGTCACTGTCCTCTACCTCTGCTATTCATGAGCAGCCTTTAAAACTTTAAACCTTTGGAGGGCATTCATGGATTATGTGCTGATAACAAGAAGGATGGTTGGAAGATTGAAAGATGTGCACACGTTTAAGGGCATGGCTAACGGAATGTCAGATGATTTTTTGGCTGAAGGACAATTAGTTGTAGCAAAAGAGTGGGGAAATAGAAGGGAGGGATGTAAAAGAGGAAGTGAAGGTTGAAGAGTTGAAAAAACCAGAGGTAAAAAGTGAATATCAAGAAAGGTTGGAAGTGGTATATGACAGGGTGAAAGTGAGAGAAACTGGTGATCTAGAGGAGGAGTTTAAGTTAGTAAAAGAAAATTTTGGTTGGCATTGCAAGTGATGTGTGTGTGGTAAGAGGATTGTTGGCGGCAGCATGAGGAAGGGTAGTGAATGGTGGAATGAAGGCTGAAGATGAAAGGGAAAGAGAAAAGAGGGCATTTAAAGAATGGCTACAGAGTATAGTGTATAGAAATATGAAAGACATAGAAAAATGTGGAAGTAAAACGTAAGGTAGCTGAGGCAAAGAGGGCGGATAACTGGAGGCGGGGGTCAAGAATTGGGTCGTTCGTATGGAGAAAATAAGTTGGAAAGAAGTAAAGAGAATACGGATGGGTGGATCAAGAAATGAAGAGATAGTGAAAGAAGAAAATGGAAGGTTGTTGAAAGGAGAGGAGGCAAGGAAAAGGTGGGCTTGATATTTATGAAAGGTTGCTGAAAGTTGAGGATGATAGGGAACCATATATAATTGCTGTTGGAAGGGTTGATGTGCCAGTGATGGGAGATGAGAATGAAAGGAAGAGAAATGAAGAGAACACTAGATGAAACGGGAGCAGGAAAAACACCTGGTATGGATGGTATGAGGGTTGAAATGTTAAAGGAAGCGTGAGTAACTGCACTTGAAGGGTTGGTGAGATTGTTTAATATATATTTTATGTTGTCAATGGTACCAGTGGACTGGGTGTGTGTGTGTGCATTGTTCCGCTATAAAATGATAAGGGAGATTTGCATGAGTGTTTTTTATTTCAATGGGTGTTAGCTTGTGGAGTGTGGTTGGAAAAGTGATCGGTAGAGGGCTAATGAATATGATTAAGGATAAAACAGAGGATGCAATCTTAGAAGTACAGGCTGGTTTTAGAAGTGGTAGGGGATGTATGGATCATATTTTTAGTTTGGAAGATATGCGAGAATAATTTAGCAAAAGTAAGGAGGTGCATGTTGCATTTATGGATCTGGAGAAAGCTTATGATAGAGCTGATAGGGAAGCATTGTGGGATGTGATAAGGATATATGGAACTGGCAGAAGGTTGTTGCAAGCAATGAAGTTTATACATTGGCAGTAAAGCATGTGTTAGGATAGGAAATTAAATGAATGATTTCCAGTGCGAGTAAGGATGAGACAGGGATATGTGATGTTGCCATGGTTGTTCTATTTGCTTGTTGATGGAGTTGTGAGAGAGGTGAAAGCTTGAGTGCTAGGTCGAGAATTGAAGCTGATAGATGAGAGTGATCATGAGTGGGAGGTGAATCAGCTGTTGTTTGCAGATGATACTGTATTGGTTGCAGACTTGGAGGAGATTCGGGGACAATTAGTGACTGAGATTGGAAGGGTGTGTGATAGAAGGAGGTTCAGGGTTAATGTGGGTAAGAGTACGGTTATGAGATGCACAAGAAGGGAGGATGGTGCTAGGTCGAATGTCATGTTGAATAGAGAGTTACGTAAAGAAGTAGATCAGTTGAAGTAGTTCGGGTCTGTTGTTGCTGCAAATGGTGGAGTGGAAGCAGATGTGCGTCAGAGAGTGAATGAAGGATGTAAAGTAATGGTGGAAGTGAAGGGAATGGTAAAGAATAGAGGGTCTGGAATGAATGCAAAGAGGGTTGTGTATGAGAACGTGATTGTGCCAACTGTGATGTATGGATCGGAGTTGTGGGGAAAGCAAGTGATAGGAAGATAGACGTGAGAGAGGTAAAAGAGTGTGCTAGAAATAGGAAGGAATGGCGATCGATTGTGACACAATTCCGATAGGCTCTGCTGCTTCCTACAGTTGCCTTGGTGACCGCTGAGGTAGCAGTAATAGGGGATTCAGCATATGAAGCTTCATTTGTGGTGGCTAACGGGGGAGGGTAGTCGGAGGCTCCCTACCAGGAGCGTAGGAGTAGGAAGGACTGAGGGGGTTATAACCCCTACTTTTTTTGCAAAAAAATTACTTTTCTATCTTTTACTTCAGATAAGGTTAAAATATATTACACTGCATAAATTTAGTGACTCAAAAAAGATTAAAAGATATTAATTAGCATAAATTTAGTAACACATGCTTCATCAGAATAGTCATTCAAAAGCACTTTCTCAAATAGAAGGTGTGACGGGCCGAGAGAGGGTTGTGAACTCAAAGGCAGGATGCAATCAACTGAGTTGTTTATTAAGGAACACTCTCCTTTATATACAAAACCTCAAGAAAACAGGAAAATACATGTTTGAGAAAGTGACAATATTACAGAGGAAAACCAGACATGAATTTTCATGTTCGTTTTAGTGTGAGGGAAGAGCGAAGATACAAGCATAATATATACAAAAGGAATTATGTACAATTGTGTGAAACACGGTTGGTACATGGCTCCCCCTCTAAAAATGACATACTGAACATGTTAAATAGGTGCCCTGAATCTGGAGAGGTAGTAGTAAAAACTCCGCCGATTAGCGGCAGTGAGTGGCTGTAGAAGTCGATGGTTGGGGTGCGAGCGAGTGGTGGATGATGGGTGGCTGTGTTGCCGCTCCGGCTCGTCACGGGGTAGGCGAGTGTGTCCTACGGCGTTCATAGGCGTGTATGTCCTACGGCATTCATAGGCGTGTGTGTCCTACGGCATTCATAGGCGTGTGTGTCCTACGGCATGCACGCCAGCTTCGGTTGAAGTTGAGTAGGTGTCCTCTTCGTCACGAGTGGAGGCATTGATGGAGGTTTTGAAGGACATGAAGTGGCTGTCCATAAGGGCACGAAGTAGGTTCACCTCACGAGGAGAGCCGTCTGCGGCGGGTTGCAGGCGAGTAATACTGGTCATTTTCCTGAGAGTGAGCGAAGCCCTTTGGTCCCCCAACGGTTGTTGAGAGAGCTGAAAAAGCGTTGCTATACGGGCGGCTGGCGACGGCGAGTACTGCTGCAGAAGTTATGCGTTGACGGCGTCATAGTAACGGTGAGAGTGAGAGGTGGAGGGGGGGTGGGGAGGCGGGAGGAGCAAGTCACTCCGGGGTCACCAATGTGACGGGCCGAGAGAGGGTTGTGAACTCAAAGGCAGGATGCAATCAACTGAGTTGTTTATTAAGGAACACTCTCCTTTATATACAAAACCTCAAGGCAACAGGAAAATACATGTTCGAGAAAGTGACAATATTACAGAGGAAAACCAGACATGAATTTTCATGTTCGTTTTAGTGCGAGGGAAGAGCGAAGATACAAGCATAATATATACAAAAGGAATTATGTACAATTGTGTGACACACGGTTGGTACAAAGGTTTATGTTAACATGCATTTCCATTTAGAGTAAGGAATTATTCAACTTATTATATATATATATATATATATATATATATATATACATATGTATATATATATATATATATATATATATATATATGTGTGTGTGTGTGTGTGTGTGTGTTATAACTATATTAATATATATGTATATATATATATATATATATATATATATATATATATAATATATATGTATATATACATATACATATATATATATATATATATATATATATATATACTATATATATATACATATACATATACATATCTATCTATCTATATATATATATATATATAAATATATATATATATATATATATATATATATATATATATATATATATATATATAGACCAGATAGACCAGCAATCTTTCTTAGCTAGTGAATCCATTGTTTTCTCTTATTTCCCTTGCTTTGTTCACAATCTTTAGGGACCCATTCTGTTATTCTTAATATCTTTCAGCTGTCTGTCCTTATTATATGCCTTGCACACGTCCATTAACTTTCCTTACATGCTAGAATATCCCCTACTTAAGTTTATTTTTGCATCCCTGTTGCTCCTGTCTCTTATTGTTATTTCCATCATTATCTTTTCCATAGCTCTTTGAATTGTAAGCTTATGTTCTGAGGCTTTAGTAAGGATTCAAGTTTCTGATGATTAAATTAATACTAGTAGGGCCATCTAATTATATACTTTTATTTTTTAGAGGAAGTGGCATTTTACATTCCATAATCTCTGCTTGTTTACTAAAAGTTCCATTCCATGCTTATCCTTCTTTTAATTTCTGTTTGTCCTAAGTACGTCTATTCATAAAAAATTTCTAGAGGTTCGTCCTGAACCTTTGCCTGTTTTCTATTTTAGTTTTCAATGAACATTATCTTAGTTTTACTCATATTAATCTTCAGTCCTACATTTTTTGCTTTCTCTAAACAAATCCTCTTTCATCCTTTGTAATTCCTTCCATGATTCATTAGATATAAGTAACTCGTCTGCAACTCCTGAAGTGTTAACTCATTAATGGTAATTCCTACCTGTAGAGAGCATGTGTTCGCCACAGCAACGGTGAAACACGAGCCCAGAAAACTGATTTCATCATGTATCTGGGGCAAAGACCTTTTCCCACAGGAAGTGGTCCAAGAAGTCATTGCAAAAGCAGCCACGGAGAATAGGAACCTTCTCCAAAAGTCTTCAAAGAGGAAGTCTTCCTCAGATGGAGGTCCCCAGCCTAAGAACAAGGAGGCAAGAAGACCACGTAGACCTGCACAACTTCCGACTGTGACCATGGCCACGGTGCCTCAAATGGTAGCCAAGCCTCAAACCACCTTCCAGATGGTCCCTCAATAGCTGGTACCCCAGTCATCTGTATTTAACCCATGCTTTGAGAGGCACTCGACCACCTTTCGG
Organism: Palaemon carinicauda; assembly: GCF_036898095.1. NCBI lineage: Eukaryota > Metazoa > Arthropoda > Malacostraca > Decapoda > Palaemonidae > Palaemon > Palaemon carinicauda. The sequence continues at coordinate 126,896,803 of NC_090726.1, read as the reverse complement.
CCCTACAAAGGTAGAGGCCCAAGAAGAGGTTCCTCCGGAAACCCCCCAAGGGGCAGAGGAGGACGTGGTCACGGAAACAAGTCCTCAGGAACCCCTAAGCAATGAGGGGCTCCAGGTGGGGAGCAGACTCTTTTACTTTCGGGATCGCTAGACCTTCGATCTCTGGCCCCACAGCCTAATCACGAATGGACTTGGGTGGAGATGGAACGAAATTCCAACCCCTTTTCCAGAATTCTTCCAACACTCCACCCCCTTGTTGGAAGAATATACCTCAGAACTCTTGAACAAGAAGGTAATAAAGAAAGTGAAGTCCATCAAATTGCAGGGAAGGCTATTTTGTGTTCCTAAGAAAGACTCAGACAAACTCAGAGTCATTCTAGACCTGTCTCCACTCAATAAGTTCATCGAGAACAACAAGTTCCGAATGCTTACCTTGCAACACATAAGGACCCTTCTACCCAAAGGGGCGTGCAGTCTCAATAGACCTGGCAGATGCTTATTGGCACCAACCATTCAGTCACCCCCTCTCCTCCTACCTAGGATTCAAGCTACAGAAGACAAAATCTGTCTTCAGAGCGATGTTCTTTGGGCTAAACATAGCCCCAAGGATATTCACGAAGCTAGCAGACACAATTGTCCAGCAGCTACGCTCCGAAGGAGTACATGTAGTAGCATATCTAGACGAATGGCTGGTGTGGGCAGCATCCAAGACTACTTGTCTGCAACCGGCTGGAAAGGTGATCCAGTTCCTGGAGCACCTGGGCTTCAAGATCAATCACAAGAAGTCTTGCCTTTCTCCAGCTTAAAAGTTCCAATGGTTAGGAATCCAATGGAACGTAAAATCACACCATCTCTCCATTCCATTCAAGAAGAGGAGAGAGATAGCAGGAGCTGTCAAGAGACTATTCCGATACAAGAGGATTTCAAGACGCCAACAGGAGAGAATATTGGGCTCTCTCTAGTTTACAGCAGTGACAGACACGGTGCTAAAAGCACAGCTAAAGGATGCGTCAGGAGTCTGGAGAAGATATGCATCAAACACTCGAAGAGATCAGCTAGGGTTGACCCCGACCCGATTGCGCCGCTATTAAGGCCGTGGTCAACATCCAAGAGCCTAGCGCGGACAATTCCCCTACAACCACCACAACTATCAGTGGTGATACACATGGTCGCCTCCCTGGAAGGATGGGGAGGTCTTTCTCATGAGAGAAAAGTGCAAGGGAATGGGTCGCACCAGTTCAAAACCTTTCACATCAACATTTTGGAGCCCATGGCAGTCTTCCTAATGTTGAAAAAACTATCCCCTCTCAGAGCAATCCACATCAGATTGGTCCTGGACAACGAAGTGATAGTAAAATGTCTAAATCAACAAGGCTCGAGATCACCTCATATCAATCATGTGATGTTAGCTATCTTCTACCTGGCAAGGAAGAGAGGTTGGCGCTTATCAGCAGTTCACCTTCAAGGGTTCCGCAATGTGACGGCGGATGGTCTATCCAGGCGAAAGCCGATAGAGACAGAATGGTCCCTAGACGCAGACTCATTTTCCTTCATCTTGGAAAAAGTCCCAGAACTGCAGATTGACCTTTTCGCGACGAGCGACAACAAAAAACTACCTCGTTACGTAGCCCCTTACTTGGACCCTCAAACAGAAGCGATAGACGCCATGTCTCTCGACTGGAACAGATGGAATCGGATTTACCTGTTTCCACCAACAAATCTCCTGCTAAAAGTCCTTGACAAGCTAAGATCCTTCAGAGGGACAGCTGCAGTAGTGGCACCAAATGGCCCAAAAGCAATTGGTTCCCTCCAGTTCTAGAATTAAAACTGAAGCTGTTTTCTCTGCTTAACCCAGTTTTATCTCAACTGGTTCAGAAGTCGACTGTTTACGCTTCTTTCTCGAGAACCAACAACCTACATCTCATGATTTTCTCGCCCTAGCAGCGAACAAAAAGTTTGGGATCTCGAAGGACAAAGTCGACTTCATTGAAAAGTACAAGTCAAGATCAACTAGGAGACAATATGAATCATCTTGGAAGAAATGTGTGTCCTTTGTGAGAACAAGGAAACCAACAGAAATATCGATAGATTTCTGTCTCTCTTTCTTCATATACCAACATGAACAAAGCCTGGCTTCCACTACGATAACCGCGTGTAAGTCGGCTCTAACTAGACCTCTTTTGTATGCCTTTGAGGTGGACCTCACAAGCGAAATCTTCAATAAGATACCAAAAGCATGCGCTATATTCAAGCCAGCAACCCCTCCAAAGCCCATCACATGCACTATGCTTCGAACCTGAACAATGAGGATTATTCTCTAAAGGATCTAACACAGAAAGTCATCTTTCTGTTCGCAATAGCCTTAGGGGCTAGGGTTAGTGAAATAGGTGCCTTATCCAGAATTGAGGGCCATATTCAGTTCCTAGACACAGTAGAACTGAACCTTTTTCCTGATCCTGCCTTTCTTACCAAGAACGAGCTGCCCACTAAGAGGTGGGGTCCTTGGAGAATCTGCCCACTGAAGGAAGATGTCTCTCTGTGCTCAGTAGAGTGTCTTAAGGTCTATCTTCAAAGAACTTCAGACTTCAAGGCGGGACAGCTCTTCTGAGGTGGAACCTCATGATCAAATCTATCCCTACGACAACTGAGAGTGAAGCTCACCTACTTTATTCGCAGAGCGGATCCTGACAGCATATCCGCAGGTCACGATCCAAGAAAAGTTGCTTTTCCATTGAATTTCTTTCAACACATGGACTTTGAGAGGCTCCGCTCATATACGAGGTGGAAATCATCCAGAGTCTTCTATAAACATTATGCGAAGCAAGTACATGAAATAAAACACTTTGTAGTGGCGGCGGGTAGTGTCATAAAACCCGTCGTCTAGTGCTGCGGTGAACAGTGGACTGTTTTGGACTCAACAGTGCATTGGGTGAATAGGTATTAATACCTTCTAGTGCAAATCATTACGGTGATTAATAGACTGTTCTATACAGGTGCAGAATCTGACCAATAACACCAGTGCTGTGTGAACATTTGAACACAGTGTTGGCGCATATCCAACATCGGAAAGAAACTAGACAGATTTGGTTTCACATTCACATTGAGTGGCATCAGTTTAATAATGAATTCATATATGTATATTCTTCCCTTACAGGTCAGAAATTTATAAAACCATGATGTTTACCTATGCAAGGTCAGATTTCTTCTTTGTTACATCTACATTTCACATTTTATTTCTAAATATAAAACAGAAAATGTAGCTGCGTCCTATTTTATCCTCAGTTGGTAAAAATAAACCAACCCAGAGTTTTATTCTATTCCTATAAATAGAACCTTGAAAAAGTACAGATGTCCAAAGCATGAAAAGGTAATCTCTAAAAAGTTTCCCTTTTGTTCTTACGGATATACAAACTTTGAATCCTTATAGTCGAAGCCGACACTTTCCCTGCAGGGGGCAGGAAGCCCTAAGCCAGTTCCAAGCTTAGTGGATATGACAGATAATGGTAATGTCATATACAGATATATCAGACCAGATAACGAACCCATTCAAAGTAAAGGCACTTACACAAATCCACAGATATAGTACTTTCAAGTTAATTCTCTGGTAGGCTTCCATCAGGATGACATGGCCGATCCCAAAAAACGGATTTTGAGCAAAGCGAAAAATCTAATTTTGGGTGAGATAGCCATGTCGTCCTGATGGACCCACCCTTCTTTCTTGATGACCCCACCCGAAACTACTCTATCTGCGGTTATTCCTGCTTAAATGTGTCGTATCTGAAAATATGTCCCCGGATATTATGCGATATCCTTAAAATTATATTATGGATAAATCGCGCCAGGAGTTGAAATTCTGGAAACCTTCGGTTAATTCTCCGGGAGTATCACTGTAGCAAATATCCCTTAGAAAGCTACCTAAAGGAACCTTCCATCAGGACGACATGGCTATCTCACCCAAAAATAGATTTTTTGCTTTGCTCAAAATCCGTTTTATTGGGAAATATCAACGTTCTTTTGGGGTTTCCAGTATTGCTTATTATTATTTGGTAGGTAGTAGGTTGGCTAGGGCACCAGCCATCCGTTGAGATACCACCGCTAGAAAGATATTGGGTTCTTTGACTGCCAGACAGTACTACATTGGATCCTTCCTTTTGGTTATGGTTCCTTTTCCTTTTCCCTACACATACACCGAATAGTATGGCCTATTCTTTACATATTCTCCTCTGTCCTCATACACCTGAAAACACTGAGATTACCAAACAATTCTTCTTCATCCAAGGGGTTAACTACTGCACTGTAATTGTTCAGTGGCCACTTTCCTCTTGGTAAAGGTGAAGAGACTCTTTAGCTATGGTTAGCAGCTCTTTTAAAAGGACACTCAAAAATCAAACCATTGTTCTCTAAGTCTTGGGTAGTGCCATAGCCTCTGTACCATGGTCTTCCACTGTCTTGGTTTAAAGTTCTTGTGCTTGAGGGTACTTTCGGGCACACTATTCTATCTTATTTCTCTTCCTCTTGTTTTGTTGAAGTTTTTATAGTTTATATAGGAATTATTTATTTTAATGTTACTGCTATTAAAATATTTTATTTTTCATTTCCTTTTCCTAACTGGACTATTTCCCCTGCTGGAGCCGCTGGGCTTATAGCATCCTGCTTTTCCAATTAGGGTTGTAGCTTAGCAAGTAATGATAATAATAATATTATTATTATTATTATTATTATTATTATTATTATTATTATTATTATTATTATTATAACTTGCTAAGCTACAACCCTAGTTGGAAAAGCAGGATGCTATAAGCATTATTATTATCATTATTATTATTATTATAACTTGCTAAGCTACAACCCTAGTTGGAAAAGCAGGATGCTATAAGCCCAAGGGCCCCAACAGGGAAAATAGCCCAGTGAGGAAAGGAAACAAGGAAAAATTATATATTTTACGAACAGTATTTCCTATATAAACTATAAAAACTGAACAAAACATGAGGAAGAGAAATTAGATAGAACAGTGTGCCTGAGTGTACTCTCAAGCAAGAGATTTCTAGCCCAAGACAGTGAAAGACTATGGTACAGGGGCTATGGCACTACCCAAGACTAGAGAACAATGGTTTGTTTTTGGAGTGTCCTTCTCCTAGAACAGCTACTTACCATAGCTAAAGAGTCTCTTCTACCCTTACCAAGAGAAAAGTAGCCACTGAACATATCACTGCAGTAGTTAACCCCTTGAGTGAAGAAGTATTGTTTGATAATCTCAGTGTTGTCAGGTGTATAAGGACAGAGGAGAATCTGTACAGAATAGACCAGACTATACGGTGTATGTGTAGGCAAAGAGAAAGTGAACGTAACCAGAGAGAAGGATCCTGGCCAGTCAAAGGGCCCCATAACTCTCTAGTGGTAGTATATCTCAAAAAAAAAAAAAAAAAAAAATCCTTATACAGCCCATATTACTTAACGTCCTAATGCTTTAGCTCGATTTCATTCATGTTAACCTTTTTACGCTACGTTATAGATCTATGAGTAACCCTAAAAAAACATAAAAAGTTGAAGAAAATAAAGTAAAATTATGTTGCATGAAAT
>NC_090726.1:126868723-126886223 GCF_036898095.1 Palaemon carinicauda | reverse complement strand
TTTTTGGTGGCCAGACCTAAATATCGAGCGATTCTGTTTTAGATATTGGTGAAAATAGGGCCATGTTTCCATTAAAGGTTTGAGCAGGTTAATGTTGATAGGATTTTGTGTATTGCTAGGGTATATTTTCGGAGAGGTATAATTTTTTGTAAAGTAAAAGATGGGACAGTTGAATGTACAGGAGTTTTGGGAAAATCCAAATATTCAGGAATTGTCAGAAGCTAATGCAACTAAAGCTCAGTGGCTCTATTTTAATAGCACGTGGTGACCATGTAATGAGTGGAATGATTAAAGCCCAAATCAAATGTCTATCCTTAGAAGCATTGCTAAACTCAGGAAAGTTGTCAGAAGATATTGTAGCAGCTCGCAGTTTTGGAGAAGGCTGAAGCAGAATTTGTAGCAAAGCAAGTATCAGTTGACCTAGGAACTGAAGGAATGAAAGCAGAAAGGAATATAGAGGCTGAGATTAGACAAATTGCAGCAGAAGAGAATTTGATTAAGTTGAAGATGATGGCAGAACGGGAAGAACGGAAAGAAAGAGAGAGAGAAGAGGCAAGAGAAAGTGCAAGATATGCGAGGGAAATGGAAGCAAGACGGGGAGAAAAAGTGAGAGAACACGAAGAAAAAGAGGGAGAATAGGAAGAAAAAGAGAGAGAGAGGAGGCGAGAGAAATAGCACGACATGCGAGGGAATTGGAACTGTTGAATGCTCGTGCAAGGTTCGCAACTCAGACAGACCCCTGATATGTACAATCCCGTGTTTAATGTCATGAATGCTCAGAGGTTGATTCTGAAATTCACCGAAGCAGCTCCCGACAAATTCTTCAATCATTTTGAAATGGTCGCGTCGACAATGGAATGGCCAGAAGATAAATAGCCTGTGTTATTGCAGAGTGTCCTAATTGGAAAAGGACGCATTGCATATCTTGCCTTGTCTCAGGACCAGAGAAAGGAGTATCAAGAGGTTAAAAGGAGTTTGCTGCAAGTGTATCAGATGACCCCTGAATATTGTAATGAAAGATTCTGAAGTTTGTGGAAGGATGAGAAAATGACTTTCCTGGATTACACTTATAAGGTATGACAACGTTTTAAGAGATGGATAGAGGCTGCCAGAGAGAGAGAGATGGCTGATTTAGAAGAACTGATAGTGCTGGAACAATATATATACTAGGAATTCCTGAACATATTTGAACGTACTTGAGAGAGAGACAAAGAGAGAAGTGAAGAAACTTGGTAAATCCGCTTTGCTGAGTGAAGATAGTAATATTATCAGTTGTAAACCCTCCTTGGGTATGAAGTTTCAACCGTTGTTCCGACCAAGTGTCAAGTATTCGCCGAACCATGGAAACCAGTTCAGTAATAACTATGTGAACAAATTCAATAGTTACAGCAGAAGTACCACTAGTACTATTCTAAAGCAGAATGTGATAGTACCGCTACAACAATTGTCGAATTGTTCTCCTTCAGGTGTTGTGAAAGACGTGGAGAAGATTAATATCGTCTGTTATAAGTGTGGCAGGAAAGGTCATATCAGTGAGGAAAGTTGGTCGAACCAACCGATCAGTCGCCCAAGAGGTTAAGGATAATTCAACTTCACAGAATGCGAAGACGAAGAATGAAACGGGAAGGGTTGACGAGGAAAATAAGCCAGCTAATGTTTACACGACGAACAGGACAACCCCAAACAGCGTCGATTCCTTTAAACCATATATTTATGAAGGTATGTTAGCCGCTCTGGATGGGAGCGAGCAGATCCCGGTCAAGATATTGTGCGACACAGGATCTAATTATAGAGTAGTGTCATGAGGTACACACCCATTGGTGGAACAGTCTCTTACAGAAGATTCGGTCATTTTGAAGGGAATAAGAAGAGAGGAGGTTACTCTTATTTGCCATTTGAAACTGTCATGCTAGTTGGTGACAGGTCATTTTGATTTTGCAGTAAAGGGTTCAATGGCTATTTAAGGAGAAGTCCTACTGGGAAATGAGGTTGGTGGAGCACCGCTTGTGCCTTGCCCCATTGTAATGCAGAAACCTCTGAAGTATAGTCATACGACTGAACTCGAAAAGGACTACCAGTATCTGTTTCCTAGTTTTTTGATGACTAAAAGTATGACAAAGAAATAGACCGCAGAAGAAGACAGAGAAACTGAAGGAACGATGAACTTGGAGGATTTATTTACAGAAGAAGAGGTTTCCCATGATAGTATGCAAGAGGAGAGCTCCCGAGAGAGCCCGAAAGAAAAGGACCGACAGACGAATGAACAGGAAGACAGAGAAGCAATGGATTTGTAAGAAATAGAGAACTCAGCATTACAAGTAGGACAAGTGAGCCAGATAAGGCTAATAAGATTACAACGGAAGGATGTGATGTTAACAGAGTTGTCATACTGTGTGGTCGATGAGACAGAGGTGCAGCAGTCTCTCACCTGTTATTACCATAAGGATGGATTGCTTATGAGAAAGCATAGACCCGCCGATATCCCTGGGAATGGTGAATGGGTGATATACCGTTAGATATTGATTCCCGCACCGTTGAGAAGACAGGTGATCCCCGTAGCACATGAGACGAGACACATGGGAATAAAGAAGATGACAGAGAAGATTGTGAGACACTTTTTCTGGCCTGGCATGCATAAGGATGTGAGCCAGTTTTGCTGTGCATGTCACATTTGTCTGATGGATGGAAAGCCTAACGAGTACATCAAGAAAGCTCCCTTACACCCGATTAAAATGCAATGAGAACCCTTCAGCAAGGTAATGATCAACATTGTGGGACTGTTACTGAGGACAAAGAAAGGCCACGAATATATGTTAACCTTAATGTGTCCAGTGACGAGAAACCCAGAGGCCATACCTGTCAGGAACATAAGTGCCAAATTAATCGCTGAGAAGTTATTAGACTTTTTTTTATTTTTACCAAATTTGGTGTTCCGAAAATCGTCCAGTGTGACTGAGGAACAAATTTCACGCCAAAATTGTTTCGGGACATGATGAAACTCATAGATGTGAAACAACAACTGTCTACTGCCTATCACCCAGAGACCCAAGTATGTTAACTAAGTATGTTAACCAAGCACTGCAACGAAACAGGAAATGAATGGGACAGCAGACTACCGTTAATGTTATTTAACGTACACAATGCTTATCAAGAAAGCATGGGATGTAGCCTGAATGAAATAGTGTTCGGATGAGAAGTAAAAGGACTGATTAAAATGTTGGCAGAAAAATGGAAAGACTGAGAGGAAACGGATAGAGAATATGTCAAGATTTTGAGGAAAAGGATTGGCAAGATAAGGAAATTTTCCCTTAGAAAACCTGAAAATGAGCCAAGAAAAAATAAAGAAAAGGTTTGATATGAAAAGTAAGGACAGAGTTTGCGGTAGGTCAACTGGTGTTGGTTTTCTTACCGATAAGGAGATTCCCACTCACCAACAAGTTCCAAGGACCATTCCTGATTTTGGAGAAGATCAGTGACTGGACCTACGTTATCAAAACCCCCGGAAGAAGGAAAAGTCAAAGGAAGATACGCGCTAGGTCATTTAAACCATGTATTCAAATGAAAATGAGACCGAAGCTTCACAGGTGTGTATGGCGAAACCATTCCCTCCACGTAAGACAGCGACAGATATGAGGTAAAGGCTGTAAGCAAAGTGAATAATTCTTCCATCACTAGGAACTTAGAAGAGAAATTAACTCATTTCATCAAGGAGCAGCAAGAAGAATTAAGCCAATTGATTAAAAGTTTCCATGAAATTGTCTCAGACGTTCCGAAACGAACCAACTTGACGAGACATGAGATACACCTCAACACCACGGTAAGACCGTTCAAACTTTGCGCATATTGACTGTCACTGTATCACCAAGAAGTCATGTGAAAAGAAGTGGACTATATGTTGCAAAACGGATTAGCCGAACAAAGTTCTAGCCCTTACAGTTCTCCATGTTTGCTCGTGAAATGACCAGACGGATCTTTCAGGATGTCTACGGACTATCGAAAGTTGAATTTGATCAGTTTGACCGACTATTACCCATTGCCAATCATAGACCAACTACTCGACGACATTGGACAAGCAAGGTTTGTCACTAAGATCGACTTGTTAAAAGTCTATTATCAAATTCCTTCGGACGACAACGCAAAATTATTATCAGCTTTTATAACCCCGTATCAATACACAGTCATGCCATTTGGTCTAATAAACGCACTTGCTACCTTTTAACGAGTGAGGGATAACCTTATAGGATCGATTAAAGGCGTAGGCATATATCTTATCTCGATGATATAGTAATATATTCATTGACCTGGGAAGAACATCTCCGAATCCTGTAGAAGGTATTTCAAAAGCCACGAGGAGCACACCAGACGATTAACCTGGGTAAGAGTGACTTTGGAAAGGTAACAGTTCGGTACTTAGGATTTGAAGTTGGAAGAGGTCAAATCGCCCCGTTAGCCGCTAGCATCGAAGGATTAAGGAAAGCCTCACCGTCCATCCAACGAGGAAGCAATTACAATGGTTTTAGGGAATGTCAGGATTCTACCGACGTTTTTGCCCGAACTTTTCGGCTGTCGTGGCTCCCTTGATGGGTTTGACTAGCCCCAAGAAAAAATTTGTATGGACCAGTGAGTGCCAGGAATACTTTGACAGAATAAAGGCCACATTAACCGATACTGCAAGCACCAGATTTCAGCAAGAAATTCCTTAGCCAAGTGGATGCGTCGGACAATGGGATTGGAGATGTCATATTGCAAGAAGGCAAGTAATGAATTCTTCACCTTGTCTGCTTTATGTCTTCGAAGCTGTAAAAGCACCAACGAGCCTACTTGATAGTTGAAAAGGAATTACTAGCGCTAATCACAGCAATAAGGAAATTTGAAATTAATGTAAATAGACCACAAAACGAAGAAATAATGATTTACCCGGATCACAATCCTTTAACTTTTGTTAATAAAATGAAGAATAGTAATCAAAGGTTAACTTGATGGTCGTTGTGTTTGCAACCATATTGTATCAATGTAAAGCATATATCTGGTAGAGATAACGTGGTTGCAGATTATATATCTCGGGCTGAATCGGTGGATTCAGGCCTGGAATAAATAATCTTTTTAGGGGGAGCTATCTTACAAAGTTGGTCTTCATGAAAGTAGAATATTTTATTAACATATTTTATTTGAGTTTTCAAGAGATGTATAGCCAACTCGTAAGGTGAGTTCCACTCACGTAGGATTAAGTAATGTATGTAAATTACATAGGACTTTCGTCATTCCTTTAGATGTATTTCATTGTTTCGTATGTATAATTTTACATTATTTTAAAGAATTAACTTTTTATTTCTTGTAGTTTTGTAACAAAGTCTTACGTAAACTTGTAGGTATGCTGTATGACATACACAAGGTATGAGCATGAGAGATTTCGTCAATTTTTCGTGGTTAGAAGATGCATGAAAATTCTAGATTAAGATTTTTCTTTTTTGTAAAGTTACTATGAGAAGTTGGACGAAGTTAGCCGAGAGAGAGTTGCCTCGCATGCAAAAATAGTACCCCTTCTTCAAATTGCTAATTTGGCAACCTTACGCCGCTAGAGACATGCCCCCAAGCCACAAGAAGGATATACAAGAGATTTCTAAATGAACTGAATTAATATATATAGAGCCTAGCAATGCATAAGAAGCAGAAGAGATCCATTCTATCGCTTTGAAAGAGCCAACGTCTGCCAGCCCTCTATCCTATCAAGTGTGTATAGTGTTTTCCTCTCAAACGTGATTAGTGATTTCTCTCTAACGTATATTGTGTATAGTGTTGTTCGCACGTTGGTGATATTATTGGGTGATTCGTTACAAGTGTAGTGTGTACATTTTATAATATAAATTTTTGTAACTGGCCCTGTGAGATTTAGGTTAAACAGTGAAGTGTATTTATTTTGCTTAACTGTTCGGTAATCTTGTGTGAGCTAAAGGATGTAAGAGTGTCAGTTAAGTAAATGTAAGGGTAAATTTTATTTATTTTCTAGTGTTGAAGTGTCAACTTTTTCCTTAATTGTCAAAATTAAATATTTTTTATAAATTAATTTCTAGTGAAACAAGTGACTGTATAATTTTTAAAGTGTCTTTCTTTTTGTCTTAGTCTCAGGTCTGGTTCTGATTTAAATTTCGAGTGATTTATTTTTGGTGTTAATTCTTTTGAATTAGTGTTACTTTTTATAGAATATATTTATTTTTGTGAAGTGTGCATTATTTTAATCACCAATATTTTTTCTCATTACTTTGCTTGTATCTTCCCCTAACTAAGAACCAAAGTAAGAGGTTAGTTTTAGAATATTTCACGTAAAGCAATCACCTAGTTTTTGTTTTCAATTACGTAAAGAAACCTTTTAATATTCATAGTTCATAATTTTCGTAGAGCTCGGTGTATTTCTAGTCTGTATCAGACTTATGTGAAATAAAACAGGTGAGTTTTGGAGCTTAGGAATTTACATATTTAACTAGCTATAATAATACACACACACACACACACACACACATATATATATATATATATATATATATATATATATATATACATATGGACAATTTCAGGGAAAGACTTCGTGAATGTCTTAACAATGGGGGACATCATTTATCGGACATAATTTTCAAAATCAAGTAAAGTGTACTAAGTGATGGAAAATGGCATCAAATAGGCTATTCACAAATATAAGTAATTGTTCTGTATGTTTCTTATGCTTTTTGCAGAGGCCTATTGAAATCAGGGAGGTTTTTTTGCCGGACCCTGTATATATATATATATATATATATATATATATATATATATATATATATATATATATACTGTACATATGTATAGGTAGATACATATACTGTATGTATGTTTATATACATACATACAGTATATATATATATATATATATATGTGTGTGTGTGTGTGTATGTGTCTATATATATATATATATATATACATATATATATATATATATATATATATATATATATATATATATATATATACTGTATATATATATATATATATGTATATATATATGTATATATATACATATATATATATATATATATATATATATATATATATATATATATATATATATATATATATATATGTCTGTGTGTGTGTCCCATGTCAATGGATAATGAAACATTGTAACGGTTTTTTCTTCATTTAATTACAAAAAGGTTTGAGAATACACTTTACACAGCTCGATACTCTCAGACGAGTACTTTGTTTTAATGATCGCTCGAGAGGTACTGCTTGCCCCTCGGCAAGTAATGCAATATTGCTCTGTCAATATGCTGAATTGTTAGATTTTGTGGATTTTACTACTGTGATGGAAATATACTGTCTTCATTAGGCTTAAATCAGACTTCACACATGTCACCTATAACATGAGTTTAGTGATCGTGCACCATAATTCATGAAAGTCATAGAACTCTTAAGAAAAGACTTATCATCCTCAGTGCTACACTCAAAAGGGACGGCTAAATAGCTTATCGTATGCAGTATAGTATCTTCATAAAGCCATGCTACAGATATCTACATATTATAGTACATTGATGAATGCCACAGTGTGTACGTTGCTGTTGCCTGGGTAGTCCAATGATCTCATCAAGCAACACCACTACTACAATAAATATCCAGACACAAAAGTTATCAGTAGCCAACCTTGGCAGTTATAATTAAGACAAAGTTCCAAGCTAGTGGCATAAGAAAACTTCAAGCTTAATGTAGACACTAATGTAACGTTTTTTTTTTTTTCACTTAAGTGTCCACTCTACAAATATGCTAAGAATACCCCACAGTAAATCATTACTTGCACTCACCTAGCACTTTCTAAAGCAGAGGGGAGTCCAAATTGCTCTCGCCCCTATCTTCAATAGGCTTCAATACAGGATTCTTTCATTTTGATAATATATCCAAGTGACCCTCTTTTTTTTTTTTACAATCTTCATCTTATAATAAATTTCTAGAACTTGACCCCCTGAGTGTAGGGCACTACTGCTCTGCAATGAAAATAAATTTTTTTAGTGATGGACTGGAGATAATCACATTAAACAGTACCAAAATACTAAAAATACTATAAATAATTGCACAAATAAAACCTAAACCAAAGAAATGAAAATAAGAAATAAATCTAGAAATAAGTTGTATTTTTCCTATGCATATTTTTTGGGCTCAGGCCATGTCGTCCTGATGGAAGGTTCCTATAAGTAGCTTCCTAGGGTATATTTGACTACAGAGATATTCCCAGAGAATTTACCTTTTGGTCTCCGGAATTCTAACTCCTGGCGCTAATATCCTTAAAATTTCTCCTAAGGATATCGCATAAATCAGGGGACGTATATCTTGATACGACACCTAGCAATCTTCACCCCGAATAGCGTTTTCACTTCGAGGGGGAAAGTGGCAAATTTTGAAGGGGAGCCGATACCAAGGTTACCCTTCTCCCTTACTAATTTGAGTATCCAGATGGCGCTGTATGTTACCGCCATGTTTATTCCTAAAAGTGTAGCGCTACAGCTCAGTGATTTTCCCTGCTTCTCTTTCGTGTACGCTCTACTTTTTGGATTATCTTCAGCTCAGGAGTTTCAATGGCTAGGAATTCATTGGAACTTAAAGTCACACAGTTTCTCCATTCCCCTAGGGAAGAAGAGAGAGATAGCGGAATCTGTCAAGAGACTACTGAAATCCGACAGGATATCAAGATGCCAACAGGAGAGAGTACTGGGTTCTCTTCAGTTTGCATCAGTGACAGACCCAGTGCTAAGAGCACAACTGAAAGATGCATCAGGAGTCTGGAGAAGATACTCACCAAACGCTCGAAGAGATCTAAGAAGACCGATACCGACTCGACTACGATCAATTCTCAAGCCATGGTCGAAGGCCAAGAACCTGAAAAGGTCTGTGCCCTTGCAACCACCTCTACCTTCAGTCATCATCCATACGGACGCATCAAAGGAAGGTTGGGGAGGTCACTCTTACCAGCGGAAAGTCCAAGGGACTTGATCTTCCCTATTCAAGACCTTCCACATCAACGGTTTGGAACCCATGGCAGTCCTTCTCACGCTGAAGAAACTGTCTCCTCGACATTCAGTCCATATAAGACTGATCTTAGACAGTGAGGTGATAGTGAGATGTTTGAATCGTCAAGGTTCGAGATCACCCCAAATCAACCAAGTGATGTTGGCCATCTTCCGCTTAGCGGAAAAGAAGAGATGGTATTTATCAGCAGTTCACCTTCAAGGGTTCCATAGAGTCAGAATGGTCCCTAGACGCAGGATCATTCTCCTTCATCTTATGTCAAGTCTCAGAACTGCAGATCGACCTCTTCGCGACGAGCGACAACAAGAAACTACCTCGTTACGTGGCCCCATACGAGGACCCTCTAGTGGAAGCGATTGACGCCATGTCCCTCGACTGGAACAAATGGAACTGGATTTACCTGTTCCCTCCAACCAACCTCTTAATGAAGGTCCTCAACAAGCTGAGATCCTTTCAGGGAACGGCAGCTCTAGTGGCTCCCAAGTGGCTAAAGAGCAACAGGTTCCCTCTGGTATTGGAACTGAAGCTGAGGCTGGTCCCTCTGCTGGGCCCAGTACTGATTCGACAAGTTCAGAAGTCGACTGTCTTCGCTTCATCACAGAAAACCCAAAACCTTCATCTCATTATTTTCTCTCCTTAGCAGTAAAGAAAAGGTTTGGGATCTCGAGAGACAGTATAGACTTCTTAGAAGAACATATGTCTAAATCTACTAGAGGACAACATGAGTCATTTTGGAAGAAGTTGGTTGCTTTCATTAAGGCGAAAGGACCAAAAGAAATCTCAACAGACTTCTGTTTATTCTTCTTTATTCACCTTCATAAACAAGGTTCAGCAGCCAACACAATAACAACGTGTAAATCAGCCTTGACTAGACCTCTGCTATACGCCTTCCAAGTAGACTTGTCAAACGAAATCTTTAACAAGATCCCTAAGGCCTGCGCTAGGCTTAGGCCTGCAGCCCCTCCGAAGCCCATTTCATGGTCCTTGGATAAGGTCCTACACTTTGCTTCAACAGTGAACAATGAGGATTGCTCTCTGAAAGACTTAACCCAGAAAGTTATATTCTTGTTTGCTCTAGCCTCAGGGGCCAGAGTTAGTGAAATAGTGGCCCTTTCCAGAGATGAGGGCCATATTCAGTTCACAGAAGTGGGAGAACTGAATCTCTTTCCTGACCCAACATTTCTCGCCAAGAATAAGCTACCTACCAAAAGGTGGGGTCCCTTGAGAATCTGCCCTCTGAAGGAAGATCTCTCGCTGTGTCCAGTAGAGTGTCTAAAGGTCTATCTTCGTAGAACTTCAGACTTCAGGGGAAGACAGCTCTTTAAAGGAGAATCCTCGGGGTCAAATCTATCCCTAAGACAACTAAGGGCGAAGATCACCCATTTCATTCTCAGAGCGGATTCTGACAGTACACCCGCAGTTCATGATCCGAGAAAAATTGCTTCGTTATTAAACTTCTTCCAATACATGGACTTTGAGCGGCTTTGCTCATACACTGGATGGAAGTCATCCAGGGTGTTCTTTAAACACTACGCGAAGCAAGTGCAAGAGTTGAAACGATTTGTGGTGGCGGCAGGTAGTGTCCTAAAACCTGTCGTCTAGTGCTGCGAGGAACAGTGAATTGATTGGGACTGTCAAATTATGGGTGAAGGTGTTGACACTTCACAGTACAATACTTTAAGATAAGTGTGACCAAGGTGGCACTATGGACTGTTCTAGTTATTAAAGATGAAAGAAACATAGAGACAACACTTGTGCCGTGTGTTCTTACACAGTATGAAGAGACAATCAAAATCACAGAAATGCATATTAGAAAATTTAATAAATTTTCAGTTTTGTGGCCCTAACAATATTTTTCCCTTTCAGGTGAAATAAACATTTCTGGTCTTGATTGTAATGCATGTTTCTTATTGCATTTATTAACATTATGTTAACATTATGTTATGTATGTTGATTTGCTGGTTATTTATTATCAATAAATACTTGATATGTTTTGCGTCTTATTTCGCCCCAAAATTCATCTCAATAAAGATATGCTTGAGTATTATTTTCCTTTAATAATCTGCATATGTATATATGAACCAAATATGATTAATACATTTGTTCTGTTACGAGTACAAACTTTACCTGGCTATGCATACAGCGAGACCTGCATGCTTTTTATGCTATGTTTGTTCATATGGTATATGCAAACCTCGAGACTCTTTCCTAAGTCTAGTATGACTCTTCCCTGCAGGGGGCAGGAAGCACTAACATGGTTTATGATTAGCAGTAATGACGTATAACGGTAACGTCATATGTCTCTATGGTCTGGATGACCAAGGAATAATCGTCCTGAGGTTAAGGGACATTTGGAAAATCCGCAGGTACAGTACTTTCTGAATAATGCTCTGGTAACCTTCCATCAGGACGACATGGCCTGAGCCCAAAAAACGGAAAAGGCCTTGGCAGGATCCCTCCCGAAACTACTATATCTGTAGCACCTTGCTCAACGCTACAAGGAATAAACATGGCGGCGACGTACAGCGCCATCTGGATACTCAAAGTAGTAAGGGGGAAGGGTAACCTTGATATCAGCTCCCCTTCAAAATTTGCCACTTTCCTCCTCGAAGCGAAAACGCTATTCGGGGTGAAGATTGCTATGTGTTGTATCAAGATATACGTCCCCTGATTTTTGCGATATCCTTAGGAGAAATTTTAAGGATTTTCGCACCAGGAGTTAGAATTCTGGAGACCTAAAGGTAAATTCTCTGGGAATATCACTGTAGTCAAATATACCCTAAGAAGCTACTTATAGGAACCTTCCATCAGGACGACATGGCTATCTCACCCAAACATAGTAGCTACCGGGGCAATTTGCCCTCTTCCAACTTTAAATCCTAAGTACTGACCTTTTGCCTTGCCTTCCAAAATTCGCTCTTCTCCTGGGTAATCCTCAGATGAGATCCTCGCAGCTTTTGAAACACCTTTTCCAGGATTTGGAGATGTTCTTCCCAGGTTGATGAATATATTACTGAATCATCGAGATATACGTCCACTCCTCCAATTGATCCTAGGAGGTTATCCATCACTCGTTGAAAGGTAGCGGGGCCGTTCATTAGACCAAATGGCATGACAGTGTATTGATACAACCCAAACGGGGTTATAAAAGCTTATAATAATTTGATGACAGACTTTTAACAAATCAATCTTAGAGACGAACCTCGCTTGTCCAATGTTGTCGAGTAGTTAATCTATGAGTGGCAATGGATAATTGTCGGCCACGCTGATCGAATTCAACTTTCGATAGTCCGTACATATCCTGAAAGATCCATTGTGTTTTTCCACGAGCAAGCATGGAGAACTATAAGGGCTAGAGATTTGTTCGGCTAATCCGTTTTGTAACAAATAGTCCACTTCTTTTCTCATGATTTCTCGGTGATACAGCGACAGTCGATAAGCGTGATGTTTGAACTATCTTTCGTGGTATTGAAGTACATCTCATGCCTCATCAAGTTGGTTCGTTTCAAGACGTCTGAGACAACTTCAGGGAAACTTTTAATTAATTGGCTTAATTCCTCTTGCTGCTCCTTGTTGAAATGAGTTAATTTCTCTTCTAAGTTCCTAATGATGGAAGAATTATTCACTTTGCTTACAGCCCCTACCTCATATCCATCGTCATCTTCTGTGGATGGAAGGGTTTGCGCCATACACACCTGTGAAGCTTCAGTCTCGTTTTCGTTTAAGTGTGGTTTCAATAAGTTAAAGTGTACCTTCCTTTGGCTTTTCCTTCTTCCTGGGGTTTCGATAACATAGGTCCAGTCACTGATCATCAAAATCTGGAATGGTCCTTGGAACTTGTTGGTGAGAGGGAATCTCCTTATCATTAAGAAAACAAACACCTGTTGTCCTACCACAAACTGTCTGTCCTTTCTTTTCATATCAAACATTTTCTTCATTTTTCCTTTGCTGGTTTTCAGGTTTTCCAAGGAAAACTTTCTTATCTCTCCAGTCCTTTTCCTCAAATTCTTGATATATTCTCCATCCATTTCCTCTCGATCTTTCCATTTTTCTGCCAACATTTTAATCGGTCCTCTTACTACTCGCCCGAACACCATTTCATTCAGGCTACATCCCGTGCTCTTGATAAGCATTGCGTACCTCATATAACATTAAAGGTAGTCCGATGTCCCATTCATTTCCTGTTTCATTGCAGTATCTTTTTACATACTCCTTAGGGTTTGATGAAACTGCTCCAATGCACCTTGGGTCTCAGGGTGATAGGCAGTAGACAGTTGTCTCACATCCAACAGTTTCATCACGTCTTGAAACAATTTTGATGTGAAATTTGTTCTTCGGTCACTCTGAACGATTTCCGGAATACCAAATTTGGTAAAAAAGTCTAGTAACTTCTCGGTGATTACTTTAGCACTTATGTTCCAGATGGGTATGGCTTCTGGGTATCTTTTCACTGGACACATTAAAGTGAACATATATTCGTGGTGTTTCTTTGTCCCACAATGTCGATCATCACCTAGCTGAAGGATTCTCCTTGTACTTCAATCTGGTGTAAGGGAGCTTTCTAGATGTACTCGTTAGGCTTTCCAGCCATCTGACAAACGTCACATGCACGGCAAAACTGGCTCACATCCTTATGCATACCAGACCAGGAAAAGTGTCTCATAATCTCCTCTGTCATCTTTCTTATTCTCATATGTCCCGTCTCATGCGCTATGGCGTTCACCTGTCTTCTCAGCGGTGTGGGAATCAATATCTGACGGTATATCACCCATTCGGCATTTCCTTGGATATCGGTGGGTCTCTGCTTTCTCATAAGCAATCCATTCTTATGGTAATAACAGGTGGGAGACTGCTGCACCTCTGTCTCATCGACCACACGGTATAATAACTCTGCTAACATCACATCCTTCCGTTGTAATCTTATATGCCCCACTTGGCATTCCCAGGGATATTGGCGGGTCTATGCTTCCTCATAAGCAAGCCATCCTTGAGGGAATAACAGTTGGGAGACTGCTGCACCTACGTCTCATCCACCCCACGGTACAATAACTCTGTTCACGTCATATCCTTCCGTTGCAATCCTATCAGCCTTTTCTGATTCACTTGTCCTACTTCTAATGCTGAGTTTTCTATTTCTTCCAAGTCCATTACTTGTCGTCCTGTTCATTCGTCTGTCGTTCGTCTTCTCTTGGGCTCTCCCGGTAGCTCTCCTTTTACATACTATCATGGAAAAACTCTTCTACCATAAATAAATCCTTAAAGTTCATCGTTCCTTCTGTTTCTCTGTCTTCTCTTGCAGCAATTTTCTTCATTATACTCCTAGTTGTCACAAAACTAGGAAACAGATATGGGTAGTCTTTCTGGAGTTCAGTCGTATGACTATACTTCAGTGGTTTCTCCATTACAATGGGAGAAGGCACAAACGGAACTCCACCAACCTCATTTTCCAGTAGGACTACTCCTTCGACAGCCAATGAATCCTTTACCGCAAGATCAAAATGACCTGTCACCAACTTGCATGACAGTTTCAAATGGCAAATAGAAGTAACTTCTTCTCCTATTCCTTTCAAAATGACAGAATCTTCTGTGAGAGACTGTTCCACCATCGGGTGTACACCTCGTGTCACCACTCTATGATCACATCCCATGTTGTGCAATATCTTGACTGGTATCTGCTCGCTCCCATCCAGAGTGGCTAACATACCTTCATAAATATACGGTTTAAAGGCATTTATGCTTTTTGGGGTTGTCCTGTTCGTTGTTTAAACGTTAACTGGTTTATTTTCCTCGTCGACCTTTCCTGTTTGATTCTTCGTCTTCGTATTTTGTGGAGTTGAATTACCGTTAACCACTTGGGCGACTGCTTTCGGTTGGTTCGACCAACATTCCTTACTGATATGGCCTTTTTTGCCACACTTATAACAGCCAGTATTAATCTTCTGCACATCTTTCACAACACCTGAAGGAAGCAATTCAATGATTGTTGTTGTGGTACTATCACATTCTGCACATTCTGCTTTTGGATAGTACCAGTGGTACTTCTGCTGTCACTATTGAACTTGTTCACATAGTTATTATTGAATTAGTTTCCATGACTCGGCGAATACTTGACACTTGGTCGAAACGACGGCTGAAACTTCATACCCGAGAAGGGTTTACGACTGATATTATTATAATATTCACTCAGCGAAGCGGTTCTATCAAGTTTCTTCACCTCTGTCTCTCAAGTACGTTTGAATATGTTCAGGAATTCCTCGTAAATATCGTTCCAGCATTATTAGTTCTTCTAAATCAGCCATCTCTGTTACTTTGGCAGCCTCTGTCCATCTATTAGAACATCATTGTACCTTATAAATGTAATCCAGGAAAGTTATTTTCTCCTCATTCCGCAAATTTCTGAATCTTTAATTTTTAGTATCCATGGGTCATCTGATACACTTGCAGCACATTGCTCTTAATTTCTTGATACTCCTTCCTCTGGTCCTGAGACAAGGCAAGATACGCAATGCGTCCTTTTCCAATAAGGACACTCTGCATTAACACGGACATTTATCTTCTGGCCAATCCATCGTCAATGCGACCATTTCAAAATTATTGAAGAACTCGGCGGGAGCTTCTTCCGTGAATTTTGGGATCAATCTCTGTGTATTCGCCACATTAAACACGGGATTGTGCATAGCAGGGATCACACCTGTGAATTGACGACAACTTTGCATGAGCATTCAACAGTTCCAATTCCCTGGCATGTCTTGCAATTTCTCTTGTTTCTTCTCTCTCATGCCTTGCCTCTTCTCTCTCTCTTTCTTCCTGTTCCTTCCGTTCTGCCATCATCTTCAACTTAATCAAATTCTCTTACTCTGCATTTCATCTAATCATTCCACCATTTGCATGGCCACCACATGCCATTAAAATAGAGAGCCACTGAGCTTTAGTTACATTAGCTTCTGACAATTCCTGAACAATTGGGTTTTCCAAAATCTCTTGTACATTCAACTTCGCCATTTTGTACTTTACAAAAAATTATACCTCTTCAAAAGAATATATATCCTAACAATACACGGAATCCTATCAACACTAAACTGGTCAAACCTTTAATCAAAACACAGCCCTTTTATCACCAATATTTAAAACAAACTCGCTCGTTCCCAGTGTCTAGGTACTAAAAAAATACATATTTACGACTAGCAAATTACATAAATTTCCGAGCTCCCAAACTCACCTGCCTTACATTACATAATATGTTACACAAGAGAAAACCTTCCAGCTCTGAGAATAATACGCAACTTCCAGATAATGATATATATGAACACTGAATATCTAAAGGTCTCTTTACATTACATTTAAAACAAAACTGGTAATTACTTTACTTCTAACAGGAACTATTCTTAAATCAACCTTACTTCGGTTCTTATTCAAGGGATATGAGCAAAGCAATGCAATAAGTATTGGTGATCAAAATAATACATGCTTTACAAAAATAAATATATTCTATGAAAATAACAACAATACTAGAAAAATGAATCACTCGAAATTTAGATCTGAACTAGACCTTAGACTAAGACAAAAAAATTACACCAAAAAATTTTACATTCATTTGTTTCACTAGAAATTAATTTATGAAAATGTTTAATTTTAACAATTAATGAAAAAGTTGACACTTTAACACTATAGAAATTAAATAAAAATTACACTTGCATATATGTAACTGTTACCCTTATGACCTTTGGCTTACACGAGGTCACCGAACGATTAAGCAAAAATAAAAACACTTCACTTTTTAACCAAATTACACAGGGCCAGTTACAAATAACCTTTACAATATAAATTTACTTACATTATCACACTTCTTTTTTAATTTAAACACCCAATAATATTCCCAACATTTGAACAACACTATACATGGTATACGTTGGAGAGAAATCACTATTCCCATTTGAGAAGAAACATTGTTCACATTTGAGAGGAATACATAGTGGCTAGATAGATTCTGGAGAGAGGAATGGCAGACGTTGGTTCTTTCAGAGGGTCAGGCTGGATATCTGGTTCGTAACCATGGGTTGGTCCTATATATATATATATATATATATATATATATATATATATATATATATATATATATATATATATATATATATATATATATCATCTTAATTACCATGCGGGCGTGGCTCTAGTGGCGTCAAGGTTGGCAACTTGGCATTATGGAAGTATGGTACTATCGTTGCTCGATGAAGCAACGCTCTCAGCTAACTCCCCCACCTACTCCAACAACATTGAGAAAAAGAATAATTTCTTGTCTAGAACCTTTCTACAACTTCCAACCACGTAGAAAAATGATGCAATCCCTGGCGTGTGTGTCGTACAGCCTACCTGTTAACTATATTACATAAGACTTCATAACAAGACTATGTGAAATAAAAAATTTAATTCTATAAAATAACGTAAATTTACA
>NC_090726.1:126831223-126863723 GCF_036898095.1 Palaemon carinicauda | reverse complement strand
GACGAATCTGCAATGGGAGTGAAGAAGGTATAAGGATAAGATGAGCTCCTAGGTAACTCACTTTATTTTGCGACAATACGGCTATTTATAGGGGTCAAAGGGTCACATACGAATGAAAATTACATTTGTAGGCTACATTCAACGGCTTTTGTTAATGGGGATGGCAATGGTATAAAAATTGACAATATAATAAGGGTAATGAAAATAGAGTTGAAATTAGCGTTGTACATTCAACGGCTTTTGCTGTTTAATTTGGGGCAATTACAAGCGTGAACGGCACAGAAGAAAATATAGAGAAGGCATTCTTCTTTTATTTGTATGTATTGCTTGATACACGTGCATTACGTGATTCACCAATCCCCTGCGAAGCAGACAAGAGGGTGCCCTAGAGGATTGTTGGTGGGTCGTCTTGAAGGAGATAAGCAGGTTAGCCTATAGGCGGTCAATGGTGACCCAATCCTCTTTCCCATGAATGTTAAGGAGGAGGCCTTTCAGTGGGTGCAGCTTTGCAAGGGGCAGAGAGTAAATTTCCTTGCAAAATGACATAGGTACTAAAGATTATTGGAGGAGGTGGCGGATAGAAAAATTTCTGCAGGGTTGACCAACAGGACGACATATATCATTTCAGCTGGTAACCTTGGGTGTGGCCCTCAGTGCGAGGAGGACCCAGGGAAGACCACCTGAGTCGGTACAGCGAAATATCAAAGCTGCATTGAGGGTACAATGGAAACGTTCCACCATTCCATTGGCTGCAAGGTTGTAACCTCAGTCTGATGTAGGATGATGTTGGAAAGATGCCCTAATAATGCTCACAATTGAGAGATGAAAATTTTACCCTTGTTAGAAGTAATATGCTCTTGAATACTGAGTCATGCTATCCATCTGGAAAGTAAGGCAGCAGTACAAGGGACAGGTGTTGCATCTTGCAAGGGGATGGCTTAAGGCCAGCGAGTGGAGTGATCGATGACTGCATAAAGAGGTTGATGAAAACAGTCCATACCCAAATCCAGGAACGGTCCCAATCCTTGGCATCTTTAGTATTACCGTACAATATGAACTTTGACTTCAGTAGCTGTGTAATAGATCTGTGCAAGAGGTGTAAGAGGCCATGGATCAATTGAAACACCAGTCGATGCATGTAAGTAGGTATACACGGCAGTGGCAGATTACTCAATAGGCTAACTAGCTGTCTCCGGTCTAGAACTAGCCATTACAATAAGAAATTGTATAACTGCAATAGGCCAGGGCCCAGGAGAGAAACTAGATGTCATTTGTTTGAAAATTTATTTCTAAGTCAATGTTTAAATGAGAAATGGCATATAGAGAAGTTATTGTGGTGTATGTAAACTTTTTTCAAGATGCAAAGATCAGTTTATAAGTTGATTCAATGATGGAAAAAATACATAATTTAGGATTTCTAGCCATGAAAAAGGTGAGATACACAAACGATCATTATTTTTGGCGGGGGATAAATCGAGAAAAATGTAAACTTCGACCATCCTTCAGTCAGGCTTAGGAACAAAACAAGTATTGTACTGGAGGTCTGCACTAGAACGTATCGTACTTGTGATATCATGTTTGGATAAGAGGGCTAGCACTCAGAGGTCGAAATGAGATTATTGGATCTAAGGAAAATGTTAATTTCTTTTGGAATTCTGTAATTATTGGCTAAGTAAAACTTTTTTAGCATATCATTTACGTAAATTTAGCATGTAGTCCCGGTCATGTTTCCTATATATCTCACACAATATGTGAGGAGTTCATAAGTTATCATCGCTGAAGTGAAGACTGCAAAAAGGTTGGGAATTACTGTTGGTTCAACACATGACCTGTAAAATGCTGATCAGCTAATTATTACGATATGATGATCCCAATAAGTATGGCACTCAAGAAAGAGACTTGAAATTCATTTCAGTATTTAGTAAACAATCTTGCTAGTGTCATAGTAGAATACTTGTCCAACTGTAGATTCTCTGATGAACTGCCGATCACAAAGTTACGATAACGCTAGTAATATGTCAGAGAAATATAATGGAGTTCTAACAGTCATCCTTGAATGAAATACATTAGCTGAGTAGTCTATATACTTTACAGTGCTCATTCACTCTCCTTGGTTGGCAGTGCTGCAGCAAATTGTTGCATAGAAACGGTTTCTTCCTTTGGTATTGTTAAGAAAGCAGACAAAATTCTGCCTGGTTCCACATATCATTGGAAGTTAACTGACGCACTTTCAAAATGTTCAGGTGGTTCTAGTAGAAGTCATTTGGTAAAATCTTTGTTAGAGATCCGTTGGTCAGCAAGGAATGATGCTGTGAAATCGCTTAAACTGAACTACTTGATTATTAAAATTCTGGAATCTTTGCGAGGATGCTGATCAGAGTAAGGATACAAGAGGAAGCAGAACAACTTGCAGCACATTTATGCTAGTTTGAAATCTTAGTTGTGTTTGTTTTTCGCATATATATTAGAAAGAGTTAACAAAGTTAATATTATTTTATAAGATGGGGAACTATGCTTGAAGTCTGTTGTTGATACCATGAAATCGCTTTTGGAATATTTCAAAAGTATTCGCATTAACTTTGATCAATATGAAAACAAAGCTTTTCGTGTCTTTTCAAAGTTATTTGATGATGTAGTCTCCAATTTACCATTGTGAAGCAAAGCGTAGTCGTACTCGTAAGAAACATTACACAGAATCTGATAAAAATTACTCAAATGAGCATAATTTCACACCTGGAGGCAAACATCTTTCACAAACTTTTTTAGGTTGTCTGTGACAGCCTTATCTCTGAGATAAGCAGATGTTCCACTTTCTATCTACAACTTCATGGTCACTTCTCATTTCTTGTTTTATCATAGTAATGGGGATCTAAACAGCTTCAAAGAAACTGCTAGAAACCTTATGGTAAAGGATAAAGGAGATTTGGAAATACATTTGGAGACTGAAATTATCAATTTTCTTGAATGTATGTCTTAAAATTTATGACCCTTATCATGACAATGTTCTACATATTGCTTAAAAACTTCTCACAGTGCCATTACAGTCTTATCCAAATATTTCTATAGCTGTACATATCAGTCTTACACAGTCAGGCAGTGTTTGTGTAGCACGATCATTCTCAAAATGAAGTTAAATAAAAAATGGAAAAAAGACCCATCTTAACTGGTTGAGTTTAATAAGCATTGAGCATGAACTGGCAAAAAAGTTTGCAAAATATCATTGATATATTTTCTCATAAATCATGAATTTCTGAATAATCATTAATATACAATATTTCGGTATGTACATCATATAAGGTTCGGTTAATCTGCAAAGTACTGCATACTCTCAAAATAAGAAAAATTAACCTAATCTTAATTTGTGTAATGGTCTAATTTCCTCGATATTGCTTTGCATATAGCTTTCAATTAAGTCTAGAATTGCTCATATTAAAAAAAAAAAATGATTATTTGGCTCGTTTTGCTCTCATGTCAGTGTGCCTTCTGCATCCTTAGCCTAAGGGCCTCAAAGGGTCTTAATACGGCACTGTTTCACAGGCTTGGTCTACCAGTACTGACATCAAGAGGTAGGTTGTGTTGGGGTTATTAAAAGCCCTGTCTTCCCAACGGAGATATGCAGGTACTCAGGTGCTTTCGGTGGGCATCTGCCAAGATGCGTTTCTGGAAAAGGCATTTTCGATGGGATTCAGTTTACCAGGGAAGTGATGAATGGTACAGTTGCATTCAGAAATGGCAGAGAGATGTCAGCATTGACAGGTGGACCAGGAGTCAGACTGTCGAGTGAAGTCATCCACATAGGTAAAGGTAAAGGTAAAGGTGTTTGGTTTCAGTTCCAGTTGCATCAGAACAGAAGCTCAACAGAACATCAGCCAGGCAAGCCCAACACCCCACTGTTGTGCCCAACCACAGCAGTGGCCTTCCAAGTAAATAGTTTAAACTAACGGTCCCAAGTTGGGATTGATTTGCTGCCATTCGAATGCTAGGCAAACACTTTACCACTGTACTAGCCAGGAGGGGCACATGGTCCATGCGAATGATGAAGGACGTGCTTTCTGAGAGGTGGCAGAAGTGACAGACAGACAAATTTACCCCCAATAGTTCGCAGTTAAAGGAAGAGTACCTGGATTTTGCCTCGGAAAGCTTTCTACTGAAGAAGGCCAGTTTCCGGGGGGATCCATTGAGCATTTGTTCGAGTACCCCCCCCCCCCCCTTACAGTGACATCACTAGCACGATAGCATCACTGGAAAGTAGAAGGGTGCAATTAACATCGGAGAGGTGAGAGCAGTTGTAAGTGATATGGTTTTCTATGTGTTTAAGAGGGTCACTTCCTGAAGGGAACCTTACTTCAGGATTTTTGATTTACCCTAGAGGTAGTCTTAGAGGGGGCCAAGAGTGGCAGTGGTGGCTGGGAAGACCTGGTGAGGATAGTTCACCAAGCCCAAGAACTTCTGCATTGCTTGGATGGTGTGGAGAACTACTGTTCTGTAGCTGATACTTTCTCAGTGAGGCTATGAACGTCCTCAGGAGTGATGTGATGACCCAAGAATGCCACTTTCTTGTCAGTAATGGTTCACTTGTTATACCAAACTACAAGGCATTCTGCTGCAGGCGGTCGAAGATGAATGTGCTTTTAGCAACTGTGAAATGGTCTGGAACCAATCGTCTGAATCTTGCAAACACTGGGGTCCCCATCGTCTTGATGTTGTGGGAACCGAGAGCATCTGGTGTAGTTGTAGGTGGAAGATGTCAGGATATAAAGTGATAAGGTGGGCATAGACATCTGTTGGTGGGCTGATGTGGAGAGCGAAGTTGGAGGGAGCAGGTGATAAAGGTGTGGACGAGTACGAACTGCTGTTGACTATGCAATGGTATGCGATGTCAACCAGGAGGGGGAAATCGGAGATAAAATCTGCACTGATGAGAGGCATTTGTAACATAAGCGATGATGTATTTCAACCAGTATTGGGTGCCCCAAACTACAGTGTCACCATCTTGTACACGTAGGTGGGTTAAAAGACCCGTTGGTGGCCACCAGGCAGACATCAGCAGTCTTGGAATGAAGGGCTTGTGCCCTTAAGAGGTAATGACAGGCACTAGTATCTACCAGATCCTTAATCATACAAAAAAAAAGAGATTAGTTAATAGGGTGGCCACCACTGCAGGCAATTATTTACTTACATGTTTCTTTTTACCATTAACATCCGGTAGCACATTTCTTACCAGTAGCCCTGAATCTGGAGTGGTAGTTGCACAGCTGGGGGCGTGGGGTATCATCCAGAGGCTATTGAGGGTGTTCGTTGGGGTGCGGGCATGGGGCGGCATAGGTGGGTGGTGGTGCCTTCGTAGCTGATCAGGTATGGCTTCAATGTCCTAATAGTATTCACCTCAACTTCAAACGACGTTATATGGTTTCCCCCTTGGTCAGGAGTGTTGTTCTTAGAGTTCTTGATTGTGCAGAAGTTGCTGTCTATAAGGGCGTTGAATCCAGTCATTAGGTTCTTTGGGGACAAGGTTTCAACATTGGGAAGGGTGGTTCACACAGGTTCTGGCAGGCGTTGTACCCAAGGGGTATGTGCATGTTCCTTCATGAAGAGAGCTGTATGCAGCAGGCTGAAGGCAAGCAATACATATAATTTATCTGAGGGCCATTGACGCCTTTTGATCCCCCAACGGTTGTTGAGAGACCTGAAAAATCTTGGCTATATGAGCTGCTGGTGAAAGTTAGTACTGCCCCAGGTGTGATTTGAGGGCATCATACTGTATAGGTCGTCCCTTTGCTTGTAAAGCCAAACCAAGATTTCTGAGAAATCTGCATATGAAGAAATTGGAATGCCAAGTATGAGATAAATCCTCCAAAGAGGGATTAATAACGAAACTATTATGCAGAAGCAGCTGAGAAGGAAACAACCTTTTCATTGAAAACAACCACCTCGTTTATTTTAACCAAAAGTGGAGTAAACACGACTCTCTCATTCAACAACTGTTCCTTCATGCTCTATTACGATAGGAAATCATAAGTCTCTAATTAGTGAATTTTTCACACAAACTTTTGTGTTCACACAAGATTGCATTCAACACGTATTGAATGATATTTCAAATGAAACTCTTAATCTCTGATTCTATTATTAGCATAAAAATGTCTGTATTTATGCTTAAGAAATTAAGAGAGAAACAACGGAATAGGAGAAAAAGAAATAAAGAAAATCAACTGAGATGCAGCAACTTTAGGGGTTGGTAAAAAAGATAACCACGTTAGAGGGAGAAGGAGGGGTTTGGAGAAGGCACCTGGCACCTCTTCTTTCTCCCAGGTTAATTAAATTTAGGATCTATTAAGACTTGCTGCAGCTCCATAAGGAAATGGGCTCGGGATATATATTTACGCTGCAATTTCTTATCTAAATCGATTATCTTTCTCACAAATGGAATTTAGAAATGAATTAGTTGGAACTCGTGAATAGAATATTTTGCAAAATTTAAGTGTTTTTAAGTAATGCTGTTATCCGCTCCCTATCCCCAAGGAGTTTCAATTCAGGCGTATCCAGGGGAAAATGTTGATCATTGTATCAAATAACAGCAGAGTTCCTTGACACGGTAATTTTCTTTTCTTATGCACCAGATGTTCTAAATTAAGTTATTCTTTGGTTATTCTTTATTATCAATATTAATACAGATTGACATCAAGATGAGAACTCTTCACACTGGTATTTCAGTACTTCAGATAGGCCTGTGCTGATGATAATGACAATTAAGATTGCATGTGGATTGGCAATGAGCGGGCTCTTGCCGCAGGCATATCCTACAAGAAAAGTTTATTTGTGAAAGAGGTTCAACAATGGTTTGGGATGACAGACAAGGATAACGATGAGATGAAAGCTCAATTCCATCGAGCAGTGACTGGACGGGAGGAAGTCCAAAGATGAAAATCAGTGCACTTAAACTCGTTACTCTTCGGTCCGTTAGAAGTTATTCTTATTCTTTCCTCAATGGCTGAGCGTGAGAGAGAACCACAACTGTTGTGTTCTAAAGCAAAACGTAATATCTATTAAAATTTCTTTTTATATACTTTCGTATACTTTTTATATAAACCTGAAATTACTTCTAATTCCCTAGAAACCCTGGACGAGGATAAGGCATCCTACTTCCTCAATGTTATGTTATATGCTTAAACTATATGGTGTGTATATCCTTAGAGAATGAACAACCCCCTTTCTATTTGTGCCTTACCCTATTTTCATTTTTTTATTATTTTTGGATTTTTCATCTTTAGGAACTCCTAAATAGACGTAAAACCAACAACAACAGATCTTGTAATTCTCTCTCTCTCTCTCTCTCTCTCTCTCTCTCTCTCTCTCTCTCTCTCTCTCTCTCTCTCTCTCATCCTTTCCACTTCTATAATAATATGTATTCGTGTCTTTTTCCCTTTTTTTGCTTCCGCTAACATTTTGATTTTTCCTTTTGTCGATATATTTGTGGACAACGGGACGGAATAATGCAATTTGTTGGTCTTTCACAAACATTTCCTGTATTTTAAATTTTTACTTGTTTTCGAATTCATCTGACTTTTTTTTTTGCGCAGCAATTTTTTTTTTTGTCCCCAAACGATTCTACTTTCAGTTCGCAGGCTGATGCAAGTATTCTATTTGAATCCTGCAGGATATTGGCTTTACTTAGATAGATTACCCTCTCTTCTTTATTGGTTTTATGAGTATATCTCCTCTATTAGAAAAAATAGTGCTTGACCTTTCGTAGTTAGGTTAGAGTTTCACCATTTATTGGAATTGTGATTGAGAAGAATACCGGATGGAAGTAGATCCTTAAAAGTGTACTGATTTCATATTGGTTGGGGATACCAACCATTTTTAAATTTCATCTTTTTGAGTGACAAACTTCATCGGAACGAAATTAATAGGCGAGAAGCTACTGGAATACTCTCTCTCTCTCTCTCTTTCTCTCTCTCTCTCTCTCTCTCTCTCTCTCTCTCTCTCTCTCTCTCTATATATATATATATATATATATATATATATATATATATATATATATATATACACATATACCTATATATATATCTGTGTGTATATATTACTAGCCAAGCTACAACCCTGTTAGAGCCCAAGGGCCCCAACAAGGAAAAATAGCCCAGTGAGGAACGGAAACAAAGAAACAAATATACTACAAGAGAATTAATGAACAATTCAAATAAAATATTTGAAGAACATTAACATTAAAATAGATCTTTCATATATAAACTATATAAACTTAAAAAAAAACCCAAGATGAATAGAAATAAAAATTGAGTAATGTGCCCGAGTGTACTCTCAAGCAAGAGAACTTTACCCCAAGGAAGTGGAAGACCATGGTACAAAGGCTATGACACTACCCCAGACTATTAGAGAACAATGGTTTGATTTTGGAGTGTCCTTCTCCTAGAAGAGCTGCTTACCATATCTAGATAGTCTTCCCTGCCCTTATCAAGTGGAAAGTAGCCACTGAACAATTACAGTGTAGTAGTTAACCACTTGAGCGAAGAAGAATTGTTTAGTAATCTCAGTGTTGTCGGGTGTATGAGGACAGAGGAGAATGTGGAAAGAATAGGCCACATTTTTCGTGGTATGTGAAGGTAAATGAAAAATGAGCCGTAACCATGTTGTTGTTGTTTTAGATTGCCTGGCCCTTACGGCCAGGCACGGGCTCTTGCACACTTGTAGCCCATAGGTGTTGTTTTTTATTTAGGTTTATAGGTGATTTAGGTTATGGGATAATCTGCAACTTTCATTTGTAGGTGGTTTGGGATATGATGTGGGTCAAGGAAAATCAGCAGATTGCTTCTCTTATTTCAGAGGCGAGTCAGCCTCTTTTTGGTCAAAGGAAAGGAAGAGGGTGACGGAGGGGAAGAGGCATTCTCCCCAAAAGAGTACAGCAGTAAGTCCCGATTAATAGAAGGGCTTAGGAACGAGTCGAGAAAGGTTCAGTTAGAGATAATGGTAAAGAACAAGTAAAAGACTTCCTTAGTAGTTTGAGCTTAAGTTTTTAGGATGAGCAATAGTACAAAGTTTCAGCTGAGTAGGAGAGAGCTGAAAATGAGAAATTAGTTACCGGATATGAGTGGTAGAGAAAGGGTAGATTAAACATTCCTGTACCTCAAAATACTAGAACAAAAATAAAAATATAGATTTAATTAGTTATTGTGGTCATTGAGACGTCTACGTGCTTTCAGGTTTAATGTTTATTTTGGAAGGATTCCTGAACTTCAATAAAGAAAGGATAGAGATTCCAGGTGGGAGAAGAGCTAAAAAGAGGTTAAGCATGGTTTAATTTAGGTTACTTAAGTTCAAACTGGTGCTGGCATTACGCTATCTAGGGGGAGGGTAGCTGCGGAGAAAGGATGAGAATGTATCAACATTAGCAATAATGTGTTTTACAAATGCTGTCACGGTTACAGGAATGCTGGGGTTGAAATCCTGTCTTAGTAGGCTCGTTTCTTGACAATTCAATAGGTAGTGTTGCAGAGGCTCGTCAGTTAGTTGCTGACAGTTGTTGCACAGTCTTTCAGGTCTGTTCTGCTGCTGGGTCCTCGTCGTTATGAATGATGATTTGCCAATTGAACAGATATCCCAGCCGCAGTCTGCAAATAATGACTGCAACTTGGTGGGGGATTTTTCTTGCAAGTGGATACGGGATTAGGTTTGTTGCTTCGATGTACCATTTGGCTGATCTGGATCCATCAAGGAAGGCTCACCTTACTTTGCTAGTCTTTTGCATGTTGCAAAAGGTATCATTCGATTCTTCATGGTTTTCAGTGAAGGTTGAAGTGTGATACTGATTTTCTGGCACATTAGGGCTGATTAGGCTAGGTGATCGGCCTCGTCATTGCCAGTGATTCCTTTGTGAATTGTGATCTAATTTAGTGTTATTTGCCTGTTGTTGCTTTGGTGAGCTAAGGTAGGTACACTATTGTTGTGATTAGGTAAACATTTTCTGTGGGTTCTTTGTTGCTGAGAGCCATAATGGCTCCTCTCAAATCTGTGTGGATTGTTGTGTTTCTGTAGACTGGCCGAGTGTTCTAGGGCTTTGGCAATCGCCACTAACTGGGTTTGTAGCATGGAGGTGTGGTTTGAAAGCCTACAGTTTTCTCTGTAGCCTGATGGAGAAACGACTAGCTGCAGGAATATCACGATCAAGGGATTCATCAGTGTAGTAGATGTTGGGTGATGAGGTGTTGCAGGCTGCATTTTTGGCTTTTACTGTGAGTTGTTCTGGCGTTCAGAGAGCTTTGCTTGCTGCAGGAAATATGGTAAAGTTGTACTGGATGGGGTCCGGAACCATAGGGCAGAAGTGATGTAGCCATCGTGTTGTTGTTGACCTTTTGTCTTTAGGCTTCATTATGCATTTGCATTCTTCTAAGTTTGTCCATATTGGCCATATTGGTTTTGGCTTGTTTTTCATGGCCGGATGCCTTTCCTGCCGCCAACCCTCCCCATTTACCCGGGCTTGGGACCGGCACCAAGTTGAGGCTGGCTTGCCCCCCTCAGTGGCAGAGATGTGGCAGAGATGAGAATGTTGAGATGGATGTGTGGGGTGACAAGAAGAGATGAGATACGGAATGAGGTAATTAGGGGTACCACAGGAGTTAGAGAACTATCAGATAAGATCCAAGAAAGTAGACTGAGGTGGTATGGTCATGTCATGAGAAGAGATGAACAGTATATTGGGAGGAGAGTGATGGAAATGGAGGTACAGGGAACGAGGAGAGGGAGACCAAAGGGAATGTGGAGGGACTGTAGCAAGGATGACCTTCGATCAAAAGGGCTTAACCGGTGATGAAGTGTGGGACAGAGGTAGATGGAGAACGTTGGCCAGAAACATCGACCCTAAAGGGAGGAGTCTTTTAAGTCTGTCTTTTATAGGGTAGTCTCTGTCTCCTTTGATTGACTTTAATATGATACTGAAGTTTCTGATGTCACTCCTAGTAGAAAGGGAAATTAGGTCAGTTTCGGCTCTTAATAAGCAGAGTCTGGTACACATTGGAGAGCTGCTGATGAGTCTCATGGCATTGTTTTGTACCACTTCTAAGGAGGCTTTTTTAGTTTCGCTCAGCGAGGTGAGCGTAGGTGCTGCATAGTCGATGTGAGATCGAATTGCTTGAATGTAAAACAGTCTTAGGAGGCTGTTTGATACTCCTTGTTTGAGGGAGGTCATTCATTTCATGGCTGAGAGACGAATTTTTGTTTTCTCTCTGAGTTGGGTTACTTCGTTGGCAGGTGATAGAGTTTTGTTGATGATTACTCCTAGATACATGAATTGATTTACCCATTCTATGGGTTCACCCATGAGAGTGAAATTCTGAGGATCTTGTGGGTATTTGATGGACATAGCTTTGGTCTTGTTGGTGTTGATTTTTAGGCGAAGGTCTTTGCATTTGGCCTGGATCATGTCCAATGCCTTTGTGGTGGTTTTTTGTAAGTGTGCTTTGTTTGGGCAGATAATACATATGTCATGGGCATATATGAAAATTTCCACTCCGTTTAGGAGGTCTACAGTCGGTAGATTCTCCATAAGTAGGTTGAAAAGGTAAGGGCTTAGTATGCCCCTCTGAGGTGTTCCGTTTTCTAGGGTGATGAATTCGGAGGCTTTTCCTTAAAAGGTGACTCTGGCTTCTTGGTTCTGTGTGTAATTCCAATTCCAGGCCAGCAGGTGTCCTTTCTCTCGTTTTTCTACAAGTGTGAAGAGGATAGCTGGGGAGCTGGCTAGCTCAAAGGCTTTCTCGAGGTCAAGAAAGATGACAAAGGCTTTTTTGTCATTGACCATTGTGAGAACATCGGTTATACATTCTTGAGTGCCTATGCCCTGTCTGTAGGCATAAAGGCGAGGATGTAGTGAGCCTATTTTCCATTGGAGTCTGCTGAGTACTATTCGTTTAGTTACTTTCTCAGTGCAGTTAATTAAAGATATGGGTCGGTAGGTGTCTGGTTCTTTGAGTTTAGGGATGGGTTTCCTGTATTGTTGATTCCATGTTATTGGTCGGTGTCTTTCAATGCGTGTTCTGTTGATTGAGTGCAAGTACACCAACTTTGCAGGGCTTCCTATGTTCCTTAGCATACTGTAAGTAATTAGGTCGGCTACAGGGACAGTGTTTTTTCTGCCTTTTGCAAGTTCTTCCATGGTGTAGCGGTTGTCGGTGTCATCTGTCATGTGGCAGGTGGCTTCAATAATGTTGTTCCTAATTGGGAGTAGTGTTCTCTGCCTATTTATAGTTTGCAGAGGACGATTTGAACTTTTGGCTCGGTCAGCAAAGTTGCTTGTAAT
Source organism: Palaemon carinicauda (assembly GCF_036898095.1). Lineage (NCBI taxonomy): Eukaryota > Metazoa > Arthropoda > Malacostraca > Decapoda > Palaemonidae > Palaemon > Palaemon carinicauda. The sequence continues at coordinate 126,851,419 of NC_090726.1, read as the reverse complement.
TCTATTTGCCTCTGCTGATGGGTCTGGATGGGTGATTCTGGGTGTGCTGTTTTTCCCAGAGATTTTGTTGAACCAGCCCCATATCTATGCTAGAGATGTGTTGTTGTTGATTTCGTGGCCCCATGTCTATTTTCACTTCCAGTGTTACCTGTAAGGAATGTTTGGTGATTTTAGCGAGTAGAACATGAAGTTCATCGGTTCTGTCTTCTGAAGAGCTTTCTGGTTCGGTTGATTCTTGCATTCATTTCCTTGGTGCGGCTGTTGTAGTACCAGGCATCCACATGCATTGCTCCTGAATACTTCTTTTGATGCATAGATATACTGGCAGCGGCATTTAGTTATTTGTTAAAATCCAGTGATGGGATGGAGATGTCCTTGTAAGGGTTCTTTATATATTCACGAGCTCATTCGGTCATAGATTGCTCGAATCTTACCCAGTTTGCAAAATCTGGGTTCCACCTTTTGGAAGGGGAGAAGGAGAGGGGTATTTCTCTAATTCGAGGTCAATTTCTATGGCAAATTGATCACTTGTTAGCACAGGATGCAGTCGCCATTTAGCACCCCTTTGGATGGTGCTTGACAGGAAGGTGAGGTCTAAATGACCGCCCCTTAGATGGGTTGCTTCTGACACATTGTTAATCAATGTTTCGTCCGGATATTCTTGCTGTAGAGCGTGCCTGTCTGGTTTGTTGCCAATATTGAGCTTAAGAACGGATGATGGACGTTGATATCGCTTGCAATGATTGGATCATCCTCAGAGGCGGCGGCAAAGAGCCCCTCTGCATTGATGCTTTTCTTTCGAGATTTGTAGACATTATGGACTGTGAGGGCTGTGGCTAGCAGAGACACCTGAACAGTAAGTATCTCTGCCTGTGGCCCACAGTCGATACTTTGTACTCTTCTTGAGAGGATGCTATTCTGGATGAGAGTAGTTGATCCTCTCGTTGTTTTTGTTGGATACGTGGTATACACTTTATATCCTGAGAATGAGAATGGTGTATTCTCCCTTAGAAAGGTTTCCTGCAGCTCAATAATATCTGGATCTTGCACTGGGATTGTAGGAAGGCACTTTCACTTTGGTGTTATTGAGAGTTTCTTCGTTGTTGAGTGTGTTTGTCAGGATTGGTCACTGGAGGGGCTATGAAGAGACTAGGGTTTGGAGGTCTCGAGCGGCGTTGTTGAAGACAAAATCATCTAGGGATTGCTGCGAAAACTTAATTTTATGTGTCTTTAAAAAAGTTGTTAAGGACATTGGATATGGCGGCTATGAAGGCTCCATGGGGCAAGTAATGGGGTCAAGGTCAGTCCAATCAGTGGAGGGTGGTTTGAAGGAAATGGAGGGACGTAAAACACTTGAACGGCTTCTGACAGCAGGACTAGGGAAGCTGGGAAAGTCACTTAAGGAGTTAGTGGTAATGGGTGTGTGGGTTACTGGTAAGGAGGATTGTGGTTGGGTTTGCTCAGAGGAAGTGTAAGGGGTGGAAGGAGAGGTGAATTTTCATGTTAAAGGCGTAGTAGGGCTATGAGAGGGGGCTCGTAGTGATTTTGGAGGATTGTTTTGGAGGACGTTGACATTTGGGTTCTAGGAGAGGACGTAGAGGAGAGGAAAGCTCAGGAATTGCATGTCTGGATGAAGTAGGATTAGGTCAGGAGGTGTGGTTGGTTTGAGGAAAGGTGTGGTTGGTAGGAGGTTGGTAGGTTCGACATGGCTGCCGTGACTGGTTGTAGTGGCGATCTGCTCCCTGGAGGTCTGCGATGCGTTGGAGTCTTGGCAAGCATATTGAGGTCCTCGGCAGTTGGGGCACTTGGCAACGGTGTGTTGTCCGTCCTTGAACTTGGTGATGCAGTGTGCTGTGGGGTGCTGTCTGCTGCTGCAAACCACAGACCTGCAGGCCTGTGCAGACGCTCTTGTGGTGTCCAAACTTCTGACACCTGAAGCATCTGAGGGGCTCTGGTAAGTATTCCTCCGTGTGGAAGGCTCCCCAGTAACGGAAGGAGATCTGTGGAGGTCGTTGTCTCTTGATCACTGCTTCTAGCTTATGGGATCTTCTTCTTGATTTCCCCTTGCATCTCTTGACTGAGAGAATGGAAGGATGGTTCAGCACTGGTTCGAGTCTACCGGTAGGCCCATGTTGTTATTGATTATCTGAAGGGTTGAGGTGTTGGACGTTCTCCTACTGCACTAGGAAGTCCATGATTTCCTTGTCCTGGGCAGAGATGACGAGTGGTCCTCGGTGATTTGGCCTAATCGTCACCTTCAACTGTGGATTCCTGGCCTCCGTAGCGGCTATGGCAGCATAGGAGGTCATGTCGGGGCCAGGAGTAAGCTTGAATCTGATTGGCTGGGTAGCCGTGGTGTTGGTGGTCTGTTGTGGAGGTGGTTGCTGGGCGGGATGAACGGTGGTATCTTGGTTATCCTCTGCTTCTGCTTTTGCTTCACTGATCTGGTTGTGGTTCTGCTCTGTTTCTTCTTTGTTGTCCTCAGGAGTTTCATGGACGTGTTCCTTGGCTGGATGGGTGGACGAGGTGGGTCTTTTCTTGTGACTCCGTAAGGTGAGGCATTGTGGCTTCATGATCCTTCCCTTCTCCACTCTGGCACGAGGAGAGTCAGAAAGGATGGAGGGGGACAAGCCCCTGGCTGCCATCGCGAACACACGATGGTAGCTGACAGCTGCTTGTCGAACTATCAGTTAAGTGTGTTTTTTCCGTCTCAATAACACAAAAAAAGTGTGCTAATGGTGCAGTTGAAATTAGCTAATTCGAACTCGCCAACACTGGTTGTAAACTCCACGGGCAGAGCACTGAATATTTCAGTTACTCTGCAAACGAGTAACCAGAAAGAGGTAATCAATATAGTACTGTCTGGTTAGTCAAAGGATCCAATAACTCCCTAGGGGTAGTATCTCAATATATATATATATATATATATATATATATATATATATATATATATATATATATATATATATATATATATATATATATATATATATATATATATATATATATATATATATCCTGTCACGCTGACCGGTAACCAAGCGGAAACGACAATCTTCAATAAATTGCCCACACTGCCGTGTAGTATTTAGAAAAAGGGGTGGTGGGAAGGGCTGATTCTGTGTGTGTGCGCTTGTGAGCATATTTATATAAATATTTAACAACCATACATATATATATATATATATATGTATGTATATATATATATATGTATATATATGTATATATATATATATATATATATATATATATATATATATAGATAGATAGATAGATAGATAGATAGATAGATAAAAAAAGTGGAGTGGCCATTGATGCATGTGGATGTGAACAATCATTGGAAGATACCTCCAGAGAACCTGCTTTTGGCTGACATCGATAGATAAATAAAAATAAATACTCCTCACTGCCATAATTACCTTCCATGCATTGTACAGAGATAATTTATCAACTTACGATTGCCCTAAGTGGTGATATTTTCTATGTTGAATGCTCTATATTTTCATCCAGAGCCAGATTGCATTTATTTCTAGCACTAAATAATCCTAAGAGCAAAGCTTGAACGGACATTAAACTGTTATGTCTAGTCCTTGCCTTTGGTCGGAGGCCAGAACCTAAAAAAAAAGAAGAAAAAGAAAAAAAAAAGAGATATAACGGTAAGTCATCAGAATTCAAATCTATTTAGTTCCTCTCAACCATTCTCAAAATATTGGTTAAAATACTAAAGCTGATTATCGAATCTGATCCAGAATTCATCTGTTGTTCAGGCTTCATTTGACAGATGTATTTCAAAGAGAGCAATAATATATAGTTAAGTACGTTTAGGTATAACCCACAGGTATAGCCAAATAGTAAATTGTGCAGCTGATATTTTGTCGGTTTTGGTTTGTCACAGCCAAGCTAAAAATGAAGAAAAAATGTCTACATTACTTTACATAAGATATGATTCTTTCGTACTTAATAATTTACATAATTTTATATCTGATGTTACATGCATAGGAAAGAAAGATATCCACTTGTGTTTTGTACGTTCTGCCTTATCTCTGTAGAGTTCCTGCAAGAGAGAAAGATATGAAAGTGGGTGAGGTTCGTCTCTCGCACTACTTACTCTGCGACACAGGAGGTCCTCATTCACGCCTTCCTGAATCTAATTTTCTCTTAAAACCCTTAATGGAGTTTTCTTTCCTCATTCAAGATTCAAGATTCGTGCTTTTGTTACAAATTCTGGAGATTTCTTATTTCAGAATATGAATTAGCCTTCTCATGAAATGGCAAAAGGTAATTCTTAGTCATTGATTTTCTTTTATGAAAATGAAAAATATAAAAAGATATAAACAAACCCGACAAAGAAGTAGACTCCCTCGTCATTAAATGTTTCTCAAAAGAGTACTTGAATTATGGATTTCGTAATCATCTGGCGTTTATACGCTAGTCATTTGAAAAAAATAGAAAGCAGATTAAATTCAAATTAAAAAAAAAATAATATACATACAAACTAGGTAAAGAAGTAAACTCCCTCCGCTATTGTGAGTTTTCCAAAGAATGCTGAAATAATTAATTTCTTAATTTCGGCATTTTGCTTTCATACGCTAGTCATTAAGATAAATTAAGCTGCGTTTATTTATGCTATTATATACGTCATCTTGTGGCTATAATTTCGAAAAAAATTATATCTATACTTTCGTTCTAATTGATAAAGGTACCATAACATTGTTTCAATTTATTATTATTATTATTATTATTATTATTATTATTATTATTATTATTATTATTATTTCTTGAAATTCACACTTGTAATATGGACGTAATTCTATTTTGGGAACAACAGACTGCAAATAAATAAGTGGACGAAACCTCACCAACTTTATGAAACTTACTTCAAATTACTAATATTTTCCTTGAAGATAATTTCGCAGCTAATCATAAATTTTAATTGATTTTAAAAATAAAATAATTTTAAATCTTATGTTTTTTTCATATAGTTTCTTTTGTCATATCAATTGTTTTGTGATATTGATCTCGAATGCGAGATTTCACGCAATTCCTCGTAAACAATACAATAATTACGCATGGTCTCTAAGATCGTGCATAATATTTTGGCTATCAAATACCATATGAGGTAAATGTAACAAATACTATTGTTGCTATACTGAAAGAATCAATTATGGGAACAAAATTAATTTTTCAGTTTACCTTTGACGCTCCAGGCTCTATCGATATCTATTAAAAAAGAGAGAAATGATGGAAAAAATCTTGCATAAATTATAATGACATACCTCGGAAAGACAGAGCTGAGTTTACATGAAAGACACTCCATGATTTTCATAATATCTACGAATTATACGAACGTGTAATAGGTATTTTAGAACAAAGGTGTCACTACATTGAAAGCAAACGTCTGAAGAATTAAAGGCCCATCAATAAGAAATTGGAAAACCATAGCAAAAGGAGGTCGAGTAATATACAAACAAATGATAAAGGATACTAAATCTACAACATCGATATCACGCATTGGAGTTACATAGGTAAAATTGGGTTCATTTTCACACAGTATTCAGTTTTAAGGAGAAAAATCAAAGATTCTACTCTCTCTCTCTCTCTCTCTCTCTCTCTCTCTCTCTCTCTCTCTCTCTCTCTCTCTCTCTCTCTCAAAGCGGCAATATGAAGATTGATATAAAATTCCATGCAAATTTGATTGTATCTAATATCCGTTACAACTGGACTTTTTGTCCTCTAATTATTGCGTATAGGTATAATTTAGGAAACACTAAAACCGTTTATACAGAATTATACTTGAAATTAGGTCGTTTCGATTCAAGGAAAATAACTGACATTGATAAAATAACAAAAGTGAGATAAGAATAACTTAATATTCCTCTATTTGTGTAATTGTTGGAGCTTGGCTCCTAAAAACAAGGTTCAAGACCAGTATGAAAAGCAAATATATCTTCATTTATTTTCTGTTAGGGTTTCCATATTTTTTTCCTCCAGAAAACATGAAACGAGGGCAAATAGAAACTTATGATTTTACATGGGTCTGGTAGACGCGACCTGACTGCTTCGTGTAGAGGATATGTTTTAAACCTTGTATTAAACACAAGACGACATTCACTTGAGTGGCTCTCCCCAAATAGGCAATGTTCCTCAACAGGTATAGCCTAGTAGGCTTATTCTGTTTCGTCAGTCAAATAGATTCTAAGCCAAAACCTGAAACATCACAGATAAAAATATTCTGCTTTGCTTCGCCATTCGTTCCCTTAGATCTCCGGAGAGTGAACACAAATCGCCTGACTATGAATCACCGAAGCTTTTAAACAAATAAGTCATGGAAAACCCAATAGATGGCGCACCGCAAGGACGTTGGGCGCAGACGCCGCAGAGAGGAATAGGAAGTATTTATTTTTCTAAAGCATTGAGTAAAGTCTCCATAATCTGATATCGTTAGAAAGTGATAGATGATTTTGTTGTTTTTGACGTTACTGGGTTTGCGTGTAAAATGTGCAGTTAACGAAATATGCTAGATAATTATGAGAATAAAATTATGCTTACGATATCTACAATCTTGAATTGGTATTCTCATATATTATCGTATCATATCACCAGACATGACCAACCCAGGGTCGATACCAAACATTTTAGCTTAAATGTGTACGGAAGTGTTTTATAATCTGCAAGTTGGCTATCGTAAAAACAAAATAAACATTTGTAGAAACAAGTAAGCAATTTGTTTTTTTCTTTTCATTTCACTTGCGTTATCAATGTAGTAACCACAATCTGCAGTTTCATATGCAAATATTCATAGATCTGTCATATTGCGTAATTGGGCCAACATTCTGAGCGAAGGTGGGTGATATGGGGTATGGCAACCGAATGGGATTTTAGAAACTAAAATTATTACCATACTTATTCTTTTTTCCAAAATATAATATAAAATTTAGTTATTTCCACAAAATTAATATTTCCATATCATGTAACAAGATAGAAAAAGTCAGAGGATTATTTTAAGAGCACAGAAATAAAAACAGGAACAAAATATGAAAGAGTGTATGTTACTGGGAAAGTGGCAATCTAAATTACGTAAAAATCAAACGATCTTTTCAGTAATTGTTGTTTGGCAGTTTAATAGGTGGCGTAAGGTTACGACGATGTAAACGTGGAAAGAAATTAAAATTTCTTTACTAGTCCAATTGGGAGTATTGTTAATGTAATTTAGAATGCCATGGTCATGAACACTTTTAATCTACAAACAATATTAAAGAGTTGATACTTTTTTAAATCAACATGACCATCTGCACCAAAGTTTATGAAGGTACCCAGGGTGCTGAAAGGTAAACCTTTCGTAGCAGGTGACTTCAGACACACTGCAGCCAGTCTTGTTACACACTCTACCTTCTGCTGTGCTATTGACCAGAGCCACGCGGTACTCCGAAAAGTTGTAGGCTTAAAATCCTTCCATAGACAACGCTTTTATTCCAGTATTTGAGATAATGAAGTTGATATCTCTATTAAATTTGTGTATATAGATTTATCACTCTACCATAACAGCAATGCCCGAGGGACACGCAAATTCCACAGAGGTGATTGCTGAACGAGGAAGAATTATCGGATTATGGGAAAGTGGACTGACAGTGGCGAACATTGCTCATCGAATTGGGAGAAGCACCAAAATGGTCTGGAAGTGGATCGCCCGGTGGGAGGAGGAGGGCTCCGTGAAAACAAGGCCTCGAAGTGGAAGGCCGCGTGCAACCTTGCCCAGGATAGATGCCCAGATTGTAGCAGCCTGTGAAATGCATCCTATGAGGACGTCGGTTCAGCATACTAGAAATCTGAGGTTAAACTGCCATCCCATGACCTTGAGACGAAGACTCAATGAAGCAGGGATTCGCTGTCATATCCTATCATACAAGGGAATGCTCACTCCTGCACACAAGGAATGTCACCTTGGGTTTGCTTTGGAACACCTTCCGCATGACGAAAATTATTGGAGAAATATAATCTTTACTGATGGGAAGGTGTTTCAGTCAATGGCAGCCCGAGCTAGGCATTGTTGGCGGCGACCTAACACACGCTATCAGGAGAATCACATCCATCACCGAGCGATGAGTAGCAGAGTGGCAGTATCATTCTGGGGATGGATGTGGGGATATGGTACCGGCAAACTTGTCAAGATCGATGGCTGCTTCACAGGAGAAAAATACGTCGAAATCCAGGAGCAAGTGTTACTTCCAACAGTTCGGACAATGGCAGTTCCTGCTCCTGGTTTAATAAAGTTGGTCCACGATCAAAGTCCTATCCATAAGAGCCGCGTGGTAAGTAATTGGCTACAGGATCAACCTGAAATTGAAGTTTTGGAGTGGCCATCGAAAGGAGGAGACTTGAACCCAATTGAACACCTTTGGGCTATGATGGTGAGGGAATGGGACGTTGGGGAGCAGCGTACCCGCTAGGCAGTAGAAACCAAAGCCAATGATCTGTGGGAGAGTGTCCGTCGACGTCCGCTACTTTGCATGAATCTTGTAGATTCCATACCCAATCGTCTGCGTGAGGTCATCGATGCAGATGGAGGTTGGACATAATACTGAAGTATTGTGTGTAAATACTAATGAAATATTAAAAAAAAATATGATTTTTAGTAAACTCCCTTTTACTTCACTACTAATTAATATAAAATGTTCTGGAAGATCGTGCATGATACAAAGCTCAGAGCAAAAATAATTTTACGTTCTTCAATGAAAGTGATAATGTCAAAATCAAATGATTAAAAAAGAATCGACTTGGTGAATTGCTGAGGAATTGTCTAACACACTGTATGAAAATAATAAAGAGGTTTTAAGAATAACTTTTAGTCAAAGTTATCTTTAGATTTTGTAAAGAAAAGACCTTTTGAATATTACTAGAAGTTGTTTTTGAGAAATAGAAAGAGGGAATTCAAAGAATACGCTAATTCCAAGAAAAGAAGGATACATATTAAGTAATAAATTAAGATAGTAATAAAGTTGACAGACCAGGAGTACAACACTATAGACACAATATCTGTTATCTAAAATAGGACTCATGAAGTAAAAATAAACACTGATAGAATGTTTGAGTTGAAATGTGCACCCTAAGATGGGTTATATACTAGCCAGCCTAACTCGCAAAGGTTTTCACTAGTGGTTAGTAACCCTAAACATATGACAAGAATGAGTCTGGGAATGGCATAAACCCCTGCCACTGACTTTCCATGATAGAGAAATTGAATCCTACAATAACATAAAAAATATCAATAAAAAAAAGGTTGTAAACGCATTCCCATTAGCTCTTCATACAAGAGCACTGGAAAACTACTTTGCCACAAATTTCCTACAACAAAGCATCGTAAAATGTCAAGCTAGTCTTGAAACTAATAAGTATATCTGCTTTGCTATTGACAGGGTGATAATATGAAAGTAATAATATGAGGCTTGTTTTACGATGTTAATGTAAAACAGAAACTAACAGCTACTCTCTCTCTCTCTCTCTCTCTCTCTCTCTCTCTCTCTCTCTCTCTCTCTCTCTCTCTCTCTCTCTCTCTCTCTCTCTCTCATTATTTTGAATATTTGTCACCTCATTAACATTTTTTTTCTCTTTCCGCCTTTCTCTCTTGCTACTGAATATTAACTATGGTGAAAGTATATTCATATCTCATATTGAATTAATATAAATCAAATTACAAAAAAATCAGTATTTTCAAGTGTCTGAAAACGGGCATTGGGTGTCATACCCCATATCGCCCACCTTCGCTCAGAATGTTGGCCCAATTACGCAATATGACAGATCTATGAATATTTGCATATGAAACTGCAATTTGCGGTTATTACATTAATAACGCAAGTGAAATAAAAAAAAAATACTGACTTGCTTCTACAAATGTTTATTTTGTTTTTACGATAGGCGACTTGCAGTATAAAACACCTCCGTACACGGCGTTTCATGCTGCTGCTCGAGAGAGATTTCTTTTCTGGAGGGACAGTGAGAAGCTAAAAACCAAAATTGCCCACCGGAGTGAAAAGCCATTCATTTTAAAAGTAAAGAGAATGTTTAATAAGTGAATGAATAATGAATGATGAAAATGAATACAAATGATAAAGATTGAAAGAAACGAACACAATTGTTAAAGAATAAAGACCTAACATGACATGTCAGGGATAAAGGAAGAAGCTTAGAAAATAAAATCGAAAGAGTGAGAGAAAAATTTTAGGACTCCAAGGGCATCGCTCCTCAGCAGTGTGATTTATTGATTAAAAGGGCATTCAAACATTTATTTTCAAGTTAATTTTGGTCTTTCCCTTCCCCCGCTTACTGCATCAGCTGCAGAAATTATGGTTTAACTACTAAGGCTATTGCTCGAACACTCCGAACTAGAGCTTCAAGGATAGCAATGTATTTTTCGCTCGTTAAGCGCCCATCTACCTGGAGTAATTCACCCGGTCCAAAGGAACACATGCAGCCCCACAAAGCTGTGCTGACACGGCCACTTGATCACGAGAAAGGACGCTGTAAATAAAGACTTTATCATACGCAGTTAAGCCTATTTGAATCAAGATTATAAGAACGTTGTGCATGAAACTGATAGGAACTCACTTTGATCTCCAAGCTGTGCAATTTTCTCAAGCTAAAGCTACTAACAATTATAGAATCACATTATTGATAACTTACATTCAAAGTATTAGCGTAGGGAATCATTTTGTGCTTATGCCATCTGCACATGTATCTTTTTTTCCGACAAACTAGAGAATACTTTTTGGGAAAATAAGTATATCAATTTCATGAAAAAATTTCGGAAAATTACATCGTTATGAGACTAATTTTGTCAATAAAATAACTTTCTGAAAGGTTTTGGCAGATTGTAATATTGACCTCAATATAACTTATTTTTTTAATACGAATAACTACATTCTGATTGTATTCAAGGTGTATCGGAGTCATCAATATTTACTGTATCTATCATTGAATATCTACTATGCAAAGCTTATACTTAATTTTCATTATTAATTAACCTTCCAATAACATCAGCCAATAATGAATTAGGTTAGCAATATTTGCTAGAACATTAACGATTATCAATTAAGATTTAGGGGTGCTGTTTTGGTATGCAATCTCAAAGTCATGCTTTTGCTTTGGTATGCGATTTCACCTGATAGTAGCGACCTCACTCCACTTCACGGCGAAGCAAGAACCATTAGATTAAAAAAGAAAAAAAAACTTACGCGGGAATGATTATCTAAAAAATAATAATCAATCATTGGTGTTAGCGTGCGCGCTACATACGGAGCCTGATGTTTTTATTTTTCACGAGCAAAGCGAGCGCACGGCGAAGCAAGAACCATTAGATTATTTTTTTTTACCTATTAAAAATGGGATTATTCTTGTTTTTTTACCTATTGAAAATATTGAGATCGCATACCAAAGCAAAAGAATTTCTGAGATCACGCCATAAATGAGATCCCATACCAAAACAGCACCGATTTAGGCAATGATACAATATCCTACGGCCTGTGTCAAGAATACTCATTTAACCTCTCTTCAGAACACCTAAAGCAAAAATTACTTCCTAAGTTCCTCAGTGTCGGATTGGCCGGGGCAGGGGGGAGATACTGGGAAACTCCCCCCTCCCCCACGCCCTATGCTCTTCCCTGGAAAGTGTCTACTCGGTCCTTCCTACAAAAAAAAAAAAAAATAGTAACTGAAAAATAATCATATATATATATATATATATATATATATATATATATATATATATATATATATATATATATATATATACATACGAGTCCCAATACCAACGCATCATGCTTTACTGTCTCTATAAGGAAGGTTTGACTGAAATCTATTCAGTTATATAGGTGGTGTGATGGCAAGAAAAGTGAGACAGACATACAGACATGGAGACATGACTGGCAGACGATATTCCTCATGGATATTCATGCATGCGTGATAAATAAACTAGCACACTGATAGGCTGTCTGACAAATTGAGAAATAGAACAAGGGGACTCGTAATGGAGGGCAGACTGAAAAGCGGCTATTAATGGAAAATTGGGAATGAATAAATGGAGAGAGAATAGCGATCAACAGAAAAGGAATGGATAATGGAATTACAAGCCTCACTGCAGGCGCTCTTTGGTCCCTGTACGAATTACGCCAAAGCGTAAATCTCGTTCCTGCTCTAAAGAAAAAAAACACACCAGAGAAAATTAACTTATAATTATATCGAATAATGCAGGACTGTACCGTAGATCATAAGGCTTTGGTCTAGCAGATTTTGCACAAGTGAAGTTCATAGAATTTAAAGGACGGAGGTACATCTCTGCATAGAAGCAGTCGTAAGGATGAGCTGTAGTAATTGGGTATACATTTCCACCTTTTTTCACTTTAGTTATTTCATGATTTTACCAATTAAATAATCATACAAGAAAATGTACTATCATGAACAAAAGTTCGTTATAAATTATATATATATATATATATATATATATATATATATATATATATATATATATATATATATATATACATTTATATACCCCTCTCTCTCTCTCTCTCTCTCTCTCTCTCTCTCTCTCTCTCTCTCTCTCTCTCTCTCTATATATATATATATATATATATATATATATATACACACACACACACACACACACACATATATATATATATATATATATATATATATATATATATATATATATATATATATACGACTAGTGAATTGCGCAAATTCCTGAGCTCCCAATCTCAACTGCTATATATTACATAATTTAATACATAATAGTAAAATACCTCTGAGCTCTGAGAATAATTCGGAACTCCCAGACATTAATATATATAAATTTTGAATATCTAAAAGGTCTCTTTACTTTACACTCAAAACAAAACTGGTGATTACGTTACTTTTAACGGGAACTATTCTTAAATCAACCTCTTACTTCGGTTCTTAGTCAGGGGATATGAGCAAAGCACTGAGAAAAATATTGGTGATCGAAATAATACACACTTTACAAAAATAAAAATAGTCTATAAAAAAATAACAAATTCCAAAAATAAAAAAATAAAAAAAAAAAACACCAAAATTAATCACACGAAATGTTAAACTTGAACTAGACTTTAGACTAAGATGAAAATTATGCACTAAAAATTTATACAATCACTTGTTTCACTAAAAATTAATTCATAAAAACATTTAATTTTGACAATTAATGAATAAAAGACCCTTACAACACTTTAACACTAATAAACAATAAATCAGAATTACATTTACATATTCATAACTTTTACTCTTATGTCCTTAGGCTCACACAAGGTTACCTAACGGTTAAGCAAAATGAATACTGTTCACTGTTTAACATAATCTCACAGGACCAGTTACAAAAATTTATACTATGAAATGTACTTATATTAACACACTACACTTAACTTAGGCACACAATAAGATCACCAATGTTTGAACAATACTATACACGGTATATTTTGGAGAGAAATCACTATTCACGTTTGAGAGGAGTTATGTAGTGGCTGGAGAAAGGGCTGGCGGACATTTGCTCTTTCAAAGGGATAGGTTGGATCTCTTCTATCTCCTATGTATTGCTACATCCTTATATATAGGCTTTATTCACTCTAGAAATTTCTAGTAAATCATTCTCGTAGTGTGGGGGCATGGCTCTAGCTGCGTAAGGTTGCCAACATAGTAATTTGAAGAAGGGGTACTAACATTACTTGCGAGGTAACTCTCTCTCAGCTAACTCCGCCCACCTCCTCTTGGAACATTGAAAAAAGAATAATTTTTAGTCGAGAACCTTCCTGGAACTGCCAACCACGTGAAAACATGATGCAATCCTTAACGTTTGTCATACAGCATACATTTTAACAAGCTTACATAAGATTTCGTAACGAAATTACGTGAAATGAAAATTCAATTCTTTAAAATAACGTAAATTTACATATATGGAACTGAATGAAAATACAATTAAAGGATTGACGAAAGTCTTATGTAATTTATATACATGACTTAATCCTACACGAGTGAAACTCACCTGACGAGCTGGTTATCATCTCTTAAATACGTGAATAAATTAAGTAAATGAAATACTGTATTCTACTTTCATGAAGACCAGCTTCGTGAGAATATATATTATATATTTATATGTGTGTGTATTCAATATTTGTAGAAGATAGCTGAGACGTCAAATGATAATACAGAATTGAAATATGGCAACTTTACTCGTAACATTTGTATGTTTTCACTAACAAAGACAACCCTTTACTGTCTTTGATTCGCTAAGGTTGGAGAAGGCTCCGCCCATTTCGTGTAAGTAGTAAGAAACACAATCATATATTTGTTTTTTCATGGGTACACTAGAGACATCTGACGAATCATTTCTTCTGAGTGTCGGCGTTCTTTTGATTCTAACTGTACCTGTACGCCTATCTTCAAACAACTCTAATCTTACTTACAAAATCTGGCGGGGGAGGGGGGGGTGTTGTTATTGGATTTCCCTCCGTTTCTTTAGCAATTTACATATTTACCATTTTGATTGCACACTTATATCGTCATCACAACCCCTCTTACACGATTGAAGGCATTATGTCAAACTTGGCACTACAAACATAACCAGAAATGCACGGATGAGGACGCCATAGCTAGGATTGTCCGTTTGCATGTTTGACAGTGTTTCTCTGGCTGCACGTTTAAAATATGAAAGATAGAAACTTTGTTTTTGAAGAGCAGTCCACTAATGAATCTATTCCAAACACTAAAGTTAGTTACTTCTGATGTTGGATATGACCTTCTTACTAAAATAGCTGCCATCAGAGCCACTTGCACTTCTCAGGCAGATATTATCGATGGGAAATCATCGGCGTTACAAACCTCTCCAAGTACCGAACTGGAGTCTACAGCACTCCAGGAATCAGAATAATCGACTGGATTACTTGGTTGAGGTTAGCAGTAATCTAGGATTCCATGTTTACTGTAAATTTATCCTCGTCAACCATTCTCTTCTTTTTCATTTCCGCTATGCAGTTCCGGTTTCTTTTTTCTTAATCAATCCTTCCTTCCTAATACATCTATTGTATTTCTTATTTACGTTTTCTCCCTAACAACCACTTCTCCATTTATCTATTACCTCCGATTAGAAGGGTGTAATGTCTCTACATGAATTAGTCACTTGGGTTTAGTTTTGTAATTTGTTTCTATTGGTTTTGTTTGTTAAACGCGAAAACACTAATTATTGTGGTTTCTTACCGAAATGATCCAAAAAAGGCGATCATTGCGACAGGAAACCAGGGATTATTTTATGGGAGATATAGGAATATAACGTCTGGAGTGAGGCCTTTTTTTCAGTCTGTCTTTCTCACACACAAACGGGTGGCATTGATTACGAACAATATCTTAAACAGTCCAAGTCAAGTGTGTGTCGACATCACATGCATCCCAAGGTATCGTTGAAAGATGTTCATGGTTTCCAAACTCAATTGTTCGTTTTCTTCTATTTTCCCTTTATACACAGATCGCACGTCTTGCTTCTCTTCCTTATTCATTTTTCAACTGGCGTTCCCTTCCCAACCCCACCAGCAAATTCCTCCATTGCTATCCTGGAGATTTGCGGAGCCTCCATCAGAATACAGTAATGCGATTTGGATTTTATATATTCGCGCCTTTTCCAATATAGGTTACCTTGTTCCTCAAAAGCTTTGCTCTTTTGCAGAATTTCTACTGGTCGTGTATCTACCGCTTTTTGACATTTCCTCTTCTCGCTAATCTTTTCTTTATAAACACTCGAAAATCTACTAATTCTGTTCTAATTTTCTGCTCAAGATTTGAAGGAATATTGGTTTCATTTCAGTAGATTATACAATGACCTTCCCCCTCCCCTTGTTGTAAGAGACTATGCCATCTAAAATATTGGTTAATGGACATAAATTTTCGACAATAGATTATTGGACGTTGATGTACAATTGCATCCGCTAATTAATTATTTATACACTAATTGACAAGGAAACTGGTAATGTACATAAATATAAGGAAAATTTGGATAAAGAAAATCAAGAAACATCAACTTAATTCATTTGTGTTTTTTAAACCCTTTCACATCCTTCATATTTAAAGCTAAATCAAAACTGATAGAATTGGCAAATACTGACTCTATATCTCTGTATGTTAGAGCGTCACCAATTTCGGTCAGTGTGTATGAAAACTGTAATGTTGTTCATCATTAAAGCTGCAGCTCTCTCTCTCTCTCTCTCTCTCTCTCTCTCTCTCTCTCTCTCTCTCTCTCTCTCTCTCTGCAACATGTTGCATTCCTGGATAGCAATCAAAGAAGTACTAATAAGAAACTAATATTGCTTAATTTTGTCGATTGAAACGCGACCTCCCCCCCTCTCTCTTTTAATACTTTTAATTAAAAGAATATATATACACGAATCTTGCCTTATATCCCTTCCTAGAATTGTGGAAAAACAATATATACAGTATCAACTGTTTTCCTACCTATTCCATCCAAAGTTTCATTAACCAGGTGGAGTATTTTTGTAAAAAAAAATTAACATATATTCCGGAAGATGACCTATTTAAAAAAAAAGAACAATTAATATTCCTTAATCATTGATATTTTATACTTTTATATTTTTCTATATTTAATCATAATAATCATTACAATGTCTATTGTTATTTTCTTGAAGAAGCACTATGCATACTATATATGACGGACGTTCTTTTGTGTCCTTCTGACGTATCTCATAACCTTGTAAGCCAGGGGTGATATTAAGTATGATGATGATGAGAGAGAGAGAGAGAGAGAGAGAGAGAGAGAGAGAGAGAGAGAGAGATTCTCCTAATTATGAAACAATTACGTACAATCAGCAAATGATAGGCATCGTCTAAACTAATAATCAAAACCAACTGTTCAATCTCCTAGTAAAATACTATTTATTATTCTCCTGTACGAATATTCATTTTAATAACAAATCTAATTCACAGGCCGGTATTTAACCGAGGAGTTTAACCTCTTTGTATTCAACTAACTCTGAGTGCGAGTCAGAATAGGAGGGCAACAAAGGGGTTCTCATTATTCTGCGTATGGCATGAGGATATAAGTTTCAACTTGTGATAAGGAAAATCCGTCGACGGGCATAACATCGACGGTCGAAATGCCGACATTTGTTAGAAGAGGACATAATGTCGTTCCAGGAAATTAATAATAATAATAATAATAATAATAATAATAATAATAATAATAATAATAATAATAACATAACTTTATATAAAAGGATAAAAATAAGAAAATTCAAACGAGGTTAAATAATCTTTATTAATAATAGGAAGAAAGTATTATTTTTGGTGAACAAATAACAACATAATTCTAAAAAGTGCTACAAATTATGAGCAACTGTTCTTAAAAACTGTATCACTTGATCTATATTACAGTTTGTGACCAGGTTCTTAAATCTCTCGTTGATTGTAACATATTTTAGGTTTTTCCTCTCGCATTGGTTAGTTGTAATAACACCATTTCTGTATTTGCTTGGTCTTTTTCAGTTTTAATCAACAATTTTTTCTAAATACGCATATTTAATCCCCTTTCTTATGTTAAAAGCATTATGCCACCCGTCAATTGCGCTGTTTACATTATATTTCTTCCGTTAAAGAAGAAAGAAGCTCATCAAATGCCAATGTTTGAAATTGCTTTATGATGAATGCATTAATGGTTTTAGTATACCAGCACTGTGAATACAATGGATGGATTTTGCACCACAGGCATTAATCAATATGGGATAAACAATAACTTTTACAAATGTCATCCTTACACTATTGTTAGCGGTTCTTAGGAAATCATCATGAATTAAGGTTGGTTTCAAAGAATGGTCATTCAAAAAAATTAAAGTGAACTCGTAATCTTGCTCATCCTTTTTGCTAGTTAGCATTTTGTTATTTGTAACAAAGGCATGAATAATATAAAATTGCTTCCCTAAAAGAGGAGAATCAAACATCCCATCGCAAAGTCATATTGAATAGGTTTCTAACATACTTTGATTGTTACACGTGGAGTAAATACTAATGTCTTCACTATCATGAAGCAAGAGTGCTTCTCCTCTTGTAGTTTACGTAAAATCCTCATCTCCATTTAAATTGCGTTAACTAGAGTTGTGGAGGATTAATTTTTGTTTTATTTTTATTTATTTTGTTTGCAAAATCCAGAGAGAGAGAGAGAGAGAGAGAGAGAGAGAGAGAGAGAGAGAGAGAGAGAGAGAGAGAGTGTGTGTGTGTGTGTGTGTGTGTGTGTGTCAGCGAGCGAGAGGTAGTTAGTGTATTGATTGTTTGTTGTGAGAAAGACTGTTGGTATAACTGAAATTGTTTGTTTATGTTTTTAGCTAGGTTAGGACAGTAGTGCATGTCTTGGGCAAATGCTTATTTTGATTTGACTGCAGCTAGAGTCAGTTGTGTGTGTGAATGCTGGATTATCATTATTATTCTTTTGACCACCGTGGTAGTGTGCCGTGAAAGACAATTTGGCTTTATGTGGACGACAGTGTTGTGGTCAATAACATATATTATATAAACATACGTATTTTGGTGTTAGTGTGCGGTTTAATTTTAAATTTGGTAGGGTTTTTCGGTTTATTTGAATTGTATTATGTTTTTTTTTATATTTAGTGTTAAGTTTATAATTACTTTTAAGTGTGACTATTTTGGTTGTGGATGGCTTTGTGTTGAGTATTTTAGTCTTAAGAAATATAGTTTTAAGGTTATGATTTGTTTTTTATGTCCTTTTTGTCTAAGAGTCCAGTTTATGATAACGTAAGGGGAAAGTTTGTGTTGCGGAGACAATTGTCTGTTAGAGTGATCAAGAATGTGGGGGTTGCTTTTGTGTGCATCCCGCCACATTATTTTGGTGCCCGAACATGGACTGATGAGGTGGGATTGGAAGCTGGATTCTTAGATGAAGGACTGATAAGAAATTAGATTTAAGACTGAGAAAAAAAATTGAAGAGCAGAACAAACTATTAAGGGAGGAATTGCGGCTGAGTAAGGAGCGTGAGGAGAAATTGTTGCACGAGAATAAGAGGCTGAGTTGTGAGAATGAGGAGATGCGAAAGGAACTGAAAGCGCTAAAGGGAACTGTAGAGAGAGTGGAAGAGGGTGTTGAGATAAAGATGCGTGAGAATGAGGAACGGATGGAAGCTATGATGGGGAAAGTAATGGGAATGATGAAAACTTTCATGGGTGAAGGTGCAGTCGGAGGAGTGGCTTCTGCTTCAGGTAATGAGTTGATAGTGGAAGAGAAGGCTAAGGTAAGTGATAATGGGGAAGGTAGTGATAGTGAGATTGAAGATAAGGAAGTTAGGCATAGTAAGGATGAACAGGAATGTGATAGGAAGAATAAGAAGAAAGGTAAAAGTATTATGAAGAGGGAAAAGAGGAAAGGTCAGGATGAGAGTGAGGATGATCATGAATGGGTGAAAGTGGTAAGTAAGAAAAAGGGTAAGCAGGGAATGGTTAAGGATAGGAGTTTGAGTGTTGAATTAGATTCATTGTATTCAAATGAGGAATAAGGCAACGAGAAGGGATTAGGCAGTGAAGATAGTGGTGAGAATGAAGTTGAGGTTTATAAGACAGTGGTTATGAGAGAGGTACCGAGGTGTAAAAGGTTTAATGAACATAGCAGTAGGGATGTGTATGACTTTTTTAGGGAGTATGAAAGATTCTGTCAGGCTAAGTATGGTGATAGTAAGAGAGTTTGGGCTAGGGAGTTAGGAGAGTATTTGACTGGGTATTTGTTGACGATGTATGGTGTGATAATGAGTGTAGGGGAAGTTGATTATGAAAGTGTGAAAAAGAGAATAATTGAACAGGTAAAACGTATGAAAGGTAGTGTTAGGTATAAGCGTAAAAATTATTTTGATAAGGCTTGAATGAATGTGGGTGAGGCTATTTCTATGTATGTATGTCGGTTAGAAACGTTAGCAAGGAGGAAGTATGGATATGAAGGTATAAATGAGAATAAGGAGTTAATGAGGAAGTTTTTGGCGACAGTACCTGAGAATGTTTGTGAATTTATTAATTTGAAATGGAAGTAGAAAATGAGGTGGACGCAAGAGAGATTGACATGGGATGATATTTTAGAGATAGTTGAGGAATATGAGTTAGATAGGTGTATGAAAGAAAGTAACTCTGTGAGTGTAA
>NC_090726.1:126800772-126830723 GCF_036898095.1 Palaemon carinicauda | reverse complement strand
ATCCACTTTCCGAATCCTTCAACAAAATCCTATCACGGCATTTCTCCCACTCAGGTCCTCCTCTCAGGCTTCGCCAATAATGTTTCCGCTCTTCATCATAATCATTAGTCGTCATTCCAAGTATTCACTGGGTTTGTTGTATTAGGACTCCTTTCATATCTGCTCGTCAACTCTATGATCCTCATCTATTTTTTTTCCTTCCCATAATCTTAATTCAACAGAATTATAATGCTGTTCCTGGCATCGTGTTAGTAGCAAGGAAAATGGAATACTATAATATATATATATATATATATATATATATATATACATATATATATTATTATTATTATTATTATTATTATTATTACTATCCAAGCTACAACCCTAGTTGGAAAAGCAAGATGCTATAAGCCCAGGGGCTCCAACAGGGAAAAATAGCCCAGTGAGGAAAGGAAATAAGGAAATAAATAAATGAAGAGAACAAATTAACAATAAATCATTCTAAAATAAGTAACAACGTCAAAACAGACATGTCATATATAAACTATTAACAACATCAAAAACAAATATGTCATAAATAAACTATAAAAAGACTCATGTCCGCCTGGTCAACAAAAAAGCATTTGCTCCAACTTTGAACTTTTGAAGTTCTACTGATTCAACCACCCGATTAGGAAGATCATTCCACAACTTGGTAACAGCTGGAATAAAACTTCGAGAGTACTGCGTAGTATTGAGCCTCGTGATGGAGAAGGCCTGGCTATTAGAGTTAACTGCCTGCCTAGTATTACGAACAGGATAGAATTGTCCAGGGAGATCTGAATGTAAAGGATGGTCAGAGTTATGAAAAATCTTATGCAACATGCATAATGAACTAATTGAACGACGGTGCCAGAGATTAATATCTAGATCAGGAATAAGAAATTTAATAGACCGTAAGTTTCTGTTTAACAAATTAAGATGAGAATCAGCAGCTGAAGACCAGACAGGAGAACAATACTCAAAACAAGGTAGAATGAAAGAATTAAAACACTTCTTCAGAATAGATTGATCACCGAAAATCTTGAAAGACTTTCTCAATAAGCCAATTTTTTGTGCAATTGAAGAAGACACAGACCTTATATGTTTCTCAAAAGTAAATTTACTGTCGAGAATCACACCTAAAATTTTGAAAGAGTCATACATATTTAAAGAAACATTATCAATACTGAGATCCAGATGTTGAGGAGCCACCGTCCTTGACCTACTTACAATCATACTTTGAGTTTTGTTAGGATTCAACTTCATACCCCATAATTTGCTCCATGCACTAATTCTAGCTAAATGTCTATTAAGGGATTCACCAACCCTAGATCTACATTCAGGGGATGGAATTGATGCAAAGAGAGTAGCATCATCTGCATATGCAACAAGCTTGTTTTCTAGGCCAAACCACATGTCATGTGTATATAGTATGAAAAGTAATGGGCCAAGAACACTACCCTGTGGAACACCGGATATCACATTCCTATAATCACTATGATGCCCATCAACAACAACTCTTTGAGATCTATTACTTAAAAAATCAATAATAATGCTAAGAAACGACCCACCCACTCCCAACTGTTTCAGTTTGAAAACAAGGGCCTCATGATTAACACGGTCAAAGGCAGCACTAAAATCAAGGCCAATCATACAAACTTCCCGACCACAATCAAGGGATTTCTGTACAGCATTGGAGATTATGAGAAGGGCATCACATGCTCCACGGCCTTTACGAAAACCAAATTGCAAAATAGGGAGTAGATGATTACCTTCAGCAAACCTATTAAGACGTTTAGCCAGAAGACGTTCAAAAACTTTAGATAATATGGGAGTTATGGAAATTGGGCGGTAATCAGTGGGACTTGAGCTACCACAAACACATTTACATAGAGGAGTAACATTACCAATTCTCCAACTAGTGCTAAAAGTTCCTCTTCTTGCTAACGTGCGCAAAATAACAGATAACTTTGGAGCAAAGAAATCTGGTATTTTTCCTTTGTTTTTTATAAAACAAAGGAAAAATACCATTTGGGTCTACACCTCCATAAGCATCAAGGTCCACCAACAGAGCTTTAATCTCACGAGTTCGAAAAGCTAAACTAGTTAGTTTAGCCTCAGGAAAACAGGAATGAGGAAGTTCAAGTTTTTCATTACTCTGTTTACTGTCAAAAACATCAGCCAAAAGGGTTGCCTTTTTCTTTGGACAGTGAGTGACTGAGCCATCTGGTTTAAGTAAAGGAGGAACTGTTGTATCTACACCAAAGAGTGCAGATTTAAGGGTACCAGAAAGTGTTTCTTTTATGGTTAAATTGTACTCCTTTTCAGTTGAGGCATAAACTCTCTGAGCAAAAGCTCGAAGCTGAGTATAGTTGTTCCAGGTCAAATCTGATCTGTTACCCTTCCAAAGATGATAGGCCTCCTGTTTCTCCAAATAAGCACATCTACAATCATCATTGAACCACGGTTTGTCCTTCACTCGGTACCTTAGCACACGAGAAGGGACACGCCTATCAATTATGTTGACTAGATTCTCATTCAAAGGGACAACAGGATCTACACTATTATATAATTGTGACCAATTCAAGCACAAAAGATCATGTAAAATCCCATTCCAGTCTGCTTGGGATTTCATATAAATTTTACAAGAATATGATATATCAGGGACAGGCTGCTCAGTCTTCACTAATAATGAAATCAAGGCATGATCAGATGTCCCGACTGGAGAACCAACCTTACTAGTTATAACGCCAGGGGCGTCAGTGTATACGAGGTCCAAGCAATTACCAGACCTGTGAGTAGCTTCATTTATGATTTGCTCACAGTCTGATTCAGAGGCAAAGTCTAAAGCTCTTAAGCCATGGCGATCGGTAGGAGAGATAGAACTTAACCACTCCCTATGGTGAGCATTAAAATCACCAACAAAGACAAAAGAAGCCTTTCTATCATCTTCTTGTATCTTAGCCATAATGGTAAGAAGACAATCGAAGATAGAATCATCTATGTCTGGATTCCGGTAGATCGAACACAAATAAAAGTTGTTATGCCTGCCACAAACTTTTATTACCTGAATCTCATGACATCCACATTGATAGCAGGACTTATGAGAAGCAGGGTACTCGGTCCTAATATACACCGCCATTCCCCTGGCCCTAGGGATGGCATCACATTTCAACATTATTGGCTTCTTAAAACCAGTGGGTATAACTTAACGTGATGAAAGGGTTTGCCAATCGCGATGATCAGCATAGATATACTGCAGTCAGGGCCACCCATACTTGTTAGATTTGCTGTTCGCAATCAGACAAAAATCTTGTACCAACCGTGTGTCACACAATTGTACATAATTATTTTGTATATATTATGCTTGTATCTGCGCTCTTCCCTCGCACTAAAAAGAACCTGAATGATCATGTCTCCGTTTTGCTCTGTAACATTGTCTGTCTCTCGAACAGGTTATGTCCTGTTGCCTTGAGGTTTTGTATATAAAGAAGAGTGTTCCTTAATAAACAACTCAGTTGATTGCATCCTGCCTTTGAGTTCACAACCCTCACTCGGCACCGTCACATTGGTGACCCCGGAAGTCGACTCGCTCCACTGCCTTCCACCCCCACCTCCCTCGCCCCTCCATCGTTGGTACTATGACGGACTCTACTACAGCAGTTGGCGCTGCAGCCGCCCCATTGAAACTTTCACCGTTCACCAGCGGAGAGGCGTTTGCTTGGTTTCAGCGCACAGAAGTCCAGTTTCGTATCAGGGGCGTGACTTGCTCAACCACCAAAGCGGATTATGTTCTCGCGGCGATACCCGAGGACACCTTCCCAGAAATATCCGACTGGCTTTGTGAACAAGGAGACACCCCAATAGCGTATGAAACAACCGTTGGGGGACCAAAGGGCTTCGCTTGCCCTCAGGGAAATGACCAGTATCGCTCGCCTTCAACCTGCCGCAGACGGCTCTCCTCGTGAGGTGAACCTACTTCGTGCCCTTTGGATACGCCGTTTACCCGAACCTGTACGCGCTGCCATACCCGATGTCGATAGTTTACTCATAAAGGACTTGATGACCAAAGCCGACGCCCTTATGGACAGCCACTTCAAGACCTCCATCAACGCCTCCACCCCTGACGACGAGGATGCCTATTCAACGTCAACCGAAGCTGACATGAATGCCGTAGGACATACACGCCTACCCCGTGACGTGTCGAAGCGGCGACAAAGCCGCCCACCACCCACCAATCGATCGCGCCCCAACGAACGACTTCTACAGCCACTTACTACCTCCCATCCGCCGCAGTTTTGCTACTACCACTTCAGATTCGGGGCAACCGCAAAGAAATGTGCCAAGGATTGTCAGTGGCCAAAAAACGTGTAAGTAGGCCATCGCTTGTGGCGGTGGCCTCCCATGTTTCTAATCTTTTCTTTTTACAGGATGCAGGAACGGGCGTGCGATTTTTGGTAGACACGGGTGCTTGTCGTTCTCTTTTGCCAAGGAAACTCTTCAAGGCACGACGTAGTCTGTCTACATCCGCCGACGTCCGTTTGGTAGCTGCCAACGGATCTGCGATACCCACCTACGGTTACGAGAACCTCACATTATCGTTCGGAAACGGTAAATTCAATTGGAAGTTTCTCGTTGGTGACGTCACAATGCCAATCCTCGGTGCGGATTTCCTCTCTCATTTCCACCTTCTGGTCGATGTCGCCCACCGACGATTGGTCAACGCAGACTCGTACTTGTCGACACCTCTTCAATCCGCCCCCTCTAACCTCGCTCTCCACATCAGCGCACCCACGGATGCCTACGCCCACCTCCTCACGTCGTACACGGAAGTTTTCCGTCCAGAACTTCGCCAAACGCCCACGGTTCCTGCCAAGCACGGTATTTATCACCATATCAAGACGACGGGACCCCCAGTCTTCGCAAAATTCAGACGTCTGGCACCGGAATGATTGGCAGCCGCCAAACAGACGTTGTAGGCCCCCTACCCACATCACAAGGACATCGTTACCTGTTTACCGTCGTCGACCTCTCCACTCGTTGGCCTGAAGCCATTCCCATGGAAACTGCAACGTCCAGCTCATGTACATCTGCCTTACTCTCTGGATGGATTTCAAGATTCGGTATCCCTGAGCATATTACTTCTGACAGGGGAACCACTTTCACCTCTCAATTGTGGACGTCATTAGCGAATCTCCTGGGCATCACCCTACATCAGACAACGGCCTACAACCCCGCTGCCAATGGAATGGTTGAACGTTTTCATCGCACCCTCAAAGCAGCTTTGATGTCCTGCTGCAAGGATTGCAACTGGTTTACTCAGCTTCCCTGGGTCCTCCTGGGACTAAGGACCACTCCTAAAGACGCCCTCGACGTCTCGGCAGCTGAAATTGTGTATGGCGACCCGTTGGTCGTCCCTGCCGAATTTTTTCCTTCTACAACCTCCTCCGACGATCTCCAGTG
The DNA here is from genome assembly GCF_036898095.1 of Palaemon carinicauda. Lineage (NCBI taxonomy): Eukaryota > Metazoa > Arthropoda > Malacostraca > Decapoda > Palaemonidae > Palaemon > Palaemon carinicauda. The sequence continues at coordinate 126,825,257 of NC_090726.1, read as the reverse complement.
CATACGTCACGTCGTGGGAAAATTTACTCCGTGCCGCCAGACTTACAAGCCCCCAGCGAAGCATCACATACCAACGGACTTGCACTCTGCAACGCACGTCTTCCTGCGCAACGACACTAGTAAGCCACCACTAACGCCCCCTTACACGGGCCCTTTCCTTGTGATCCGACGCAGTCCGAAAGCATTCCTACTAAACATTCGGGGCAAAGAAGACTGGGTCTCCATTGATCGTCTAAAACCTGCTTATCTTCTGCCAGATGACCCGCCTACAGTTCGCCTCTCTAGATCAGGGCACCCTATTTAACATGTACAGTATGTCATTTTGAGGGGGGGAGCCATGTACCAACCGTATGTCACACAATTGTACATAATTATTTTGTATATATTATGCTTGTATCTGCGCTCTTCCCTCGCACTAAAAAGAACCTGAATGATCATGTCTCCGTTTTGCTCTGTAACATTGTCTGTCTTGTGAACTTGTTATGTCCTGTTGCCTTGAGGTTTTGTATATAAAGAGGAGTGTTCCTTAATAAACAACTCAGTTGATTGCATCCTGCCTTTGAGTTCATAACCCTCACTCGGCACCGTCACAATCTCCTACTATCACCAATCCGCACTAACCACCGTGGTGAGGAAAACTGGCCGTGGTTGTTTATAAGACTACGCTCTCCACAACTGTCAAAGCATGCAAAGCTATTGTTTTCCTCTATTACTTTTTCATTATTTAAAACAATTCGCCACACGGGAAACAAGTTGAAATTATAAAAAACTATAGAATTATAAAAAGAATAAACTAACCTGGTTTCCTCACTAAACGACCTAGAACTGATATCGTCAACATAGTCAACCAAAAAGCAGTTCGTGATGCCAGCGAACATTTAATATATATTCAAAATATATACTAAATTAGGAATGGAGTAATTACTCAAAAGTGCCCATGAAATATACAATCCACAAATAGTGACACTTTGAGTAATTATTCCATTTTTAATTTAGTATATATTTTGACTATATATCAAATGTACGCTGGCATCACGAACTACTGTTTGGTTGACTATGTTGACGATGTCAGTTCCAGGACGTTTAGTGAGGAAACCAGGCTGTTTTTGTTTTTATAATTCTATAATTTTTTTTATTATTTTAACTTATTTCCCATGTGGCGAATTGTTTTAAATTATTAAAAAGTAATAGAGGAAAACAATAGCTTTGCATACTTTGACAGTTATGGAGTTAAATGGCAGGGTATGATTAGAAATGAAACTATAAGAGAAATTACTCGAGTGCCATGAGAGGATGAGATCATGGTGAGGGGTAGATTGAGATGGTTTGGGCATACTCTTCGCACTCCCCAAGAGAGATTAGTTCACCAAACTTTTAATTGGTTTCTGCAATATATATATAGCGCTTGTGAAGGTACCCCGTTCGTACTCTTCCCGTAAGCTAACTTTCATTTTGACGTCCCGATTGCACGTATCAATCTTTTAGGGGTCCTGATGAAGGGCAACGAACTCTTTCCTCAGAGTATTTGTTTGACAAGTTCCTCTCCTGCTGCCGTTGCGCTTCTTGGTCGAATTTCTTTTGACGAACATCTTGAAGGCGTTTCATGATGACGGAACCTAATTGAACCATTGATCCCTTTGCAATTAAATATCCTTTTTATAACGACCGTAAGAGGTCTCGTGTCTCAAATTGCCTCTCTTGAGGATGATGATAAGGCGGACCACGGGCCCATCCGTTGGCATCCACTAAGGGGAACACACCGTTGGTTGTATCTTTTAAAAGCTGTTGCTGGTGTTGGATGATACGAACACTGACGACAGACAGATGATGATGGTGCTGACACAAAATGACGACCAAAGCTGGAGCCAGAAGTTCAAATCCGGGGCGGCGTAAACCAAAAATCTCCGATCCCAAACCCGTTCCTTCGTTGGTCCTAGATGATTATTTTTCTTATAAGACGATTTGGGAATGCACCGGTATTCCATATTTCTCCTGAGAGAGAGACTAAGAATCTTTTGAAGGTCTGAAAGGAAAGCATTCAACTTTCCTATTGATGACGAAAGACAAATTGGAGTCGAACAAGGAGTTGGAGGAGTTTTGAAGACTATTTATAATTTTGGATCCTGTTAGGGATTCCCAAAATGCCTTCATGTTTTTTTAAAGATAAGCTAGATATAGGAACTCTATATTGTTGGCTCGGCGGGGGCTGCCCGCTTCCCGCTAGCACGGAGGGCCTCCCCCATTCCCGCTGGCAGGACGTGGCTCCCCCCTTCTAGCTGGAAGGGCGGGGCTTCCCCCTACCCGCTGGCAGGGTGGAGCTCCCCCTTTCCGCTGGCATGGCGGTGCTCCCCCTTCCCGCTGGCAGGGGGGATCTCCCTTCTTTCTGCTGGCAGGGCTGGGCTCCGCCCTTCCCACTGGCAAGGCAGGGCTCCCCCTTTCCTGCTAGCAGGGTGGAGCTCACCCCTTTCCGCTAGCAGGGCAGGGCTCCCACCTTCCCGCTGGAAGGGCTCGGCTTCCCCCTTCCTGCTGGCAGGGCAGGGCTCCCCCCTTCCCAATGGCAGGGAGGGGCTCCCCCTTTTCCGCTTGCAGGGCAGGGCTTCCCCCTTCCCACTGGCAGGGCGGGGCTCCCGCCTTCCTGGTGGAAGGGAAAGGACCCCCCTTTCCACTGGCAGGGCGAGGCTCTCCCCTTCTTATGGGCAGGGCGGGGCTCCCCTCTTCCCGTTGGCAGGGCGGGGCTCCCCCTTCCTCCTGGTAGGGCGGGGCTTCCCCCCTTCCCACTGTCAGGGTGGAGCTCCCCCCTTCTTGCTGGCAGGGCGGGGCTCCCCCCTTCCCGTTTGCAGGGCGGCGCTCCCTCTTCCTGCTGGCAGGGTGGGGCTCCCTCTTTCCCACTGGCAGGGTGGGGCTCCCTCCTTCCCGCTGGCAGGGCAGGACTTTCCCTTCTCGCTGGCAGGGTGGGGCTTCCCCCTTCGCTCCCCCTTCCTGCTGGTAGGGCGGGGCTTCCCTCTACCCACTGGCAGGATGGGGCTCCCCTTCCCACTGGCAGGGTGGGGCTCCCCCCTTCCCGCTGCTAGGGCGGGGCTCCCTCTTTCCAGCTGGCAAGGTGGGGCTCCCCCTTTCCTGCTGGCAGAGCGGGACTCCCCATTCCTGCTAGCAGGGCGGGGCTTCCCCCTTCCCACTGGCAGGGCGGGGCTCCCCCCCTTCCTGCAGGCAGGGCGGGGTTCTCCCCTTTACGCTGGCAGAGCAGGGTTCCCTCTTTCCACTCGAAGGGCAGGCCTCCCCCCTTCCCGCTGGAAGGGCGGGGCTCCCCTCTTCCCGGGGTGGGGCTTCCCCCTTCCCACTGGCGGGGCGGGGCTCCCCCCTTCCAACTGGTAGGGCCCGGCTCCTCCTTCCTCCTGGCAGGGTTGGGGTCACCCCTTTCTGCTTGCAGGGCGGGGCTTCCCCTTCCCACATGCAGGGCAGGGCTCCCCTCTTCCTGCTGGCAGGGCGTTATCCCCTCTTCCCGTAGGCAGGGTGGGGCTCTCCCCTTCTCACTGGCAGCGCGGGGCTCCCCCCTTCTGACTGGCAGGGCGGGGATCCACTGTTCCTACTGGCACGGCGGGGCTCCCCCTTCCCACTGGCACGGCAGGGCTCTCCCCTTCTCACTGGCAGGGCGGGGCTCCCCCCTTCTTGCTGGAAGGGCGGGGCTCCACTCTTCCCGCTGGGAGGGCGGGGCTTCCCTCTTCGCTCCCTCTTCCTGCTAGTAGGGCAGGGCTTCCCCCTTCCCACTGGCAGGACGGAGCTCCCCCTTCCCGCTGGCAGGGTGGGGCTCCCCCCTTCCCGCTGCTACGGCGGGGCTCCCTCTTTCCAGCTGGCAAGGTGGGGCTCCCCCTTTCCTGCTGGCAGGGCAGGACTCTCCCTTCCTGCTAGCAGGGTAGGGCTTCTCCCTTCCCACTGGCAGGGCAGGGCTCCCCCTTTCTTGCTGGCAGGGCGGGGCTCTCCGTTTTCCGCTGGCAGAGCGGGGTTCCCTCTTCCCGCTCGATGGGCAGACCTCCCCCCCTTCCCGCTGGAAGGGCGGGGCTCCCCTCTTGCTACTGGCAGGGCGGGGCTCGCCTCTTGCTACTGGCAGGGTGGGGCTCCCCTCTTCCCGGGGCGGGGCTTCCCCCTTACCACTGGCAGGGTGGGACTCCCCCCTTCCAACTGGTAGGGCGGGACTCCTCCTTCCTGCTGGCAGGGTGGGGGTCACCCCTTTCCGCTTGCACAGTGGGGCTCCCCTCTTCCCGCTGGCAGGGCGGGCTCCCCTCTTCCCGCAGGCAGGGTGGGGCTCCCCCCTTCTCGCTGGCAGGGCGGGGCTCCCCCCTTTTCACTGGCAGGGCGGGGCTCCACTGTTCCTGCTGGCACGGTAGTGCTCCCGTTTCCGGCTGGCATGGTGGGGTTTCCCATTATAAAATCTAAGAAATACTGTAATTTTATATATATATATATATATATATATATATATATATGTATATTCAAATAAGGCATATATTTTTTATACATTAATGTCTGAATTTTCTTAATGACCTCGGGATCAGAGCCCCATGCGAAATCACACAAAGTTGTCTCAATTGCCATGAAACACTGTTCCTTCAGGTTGATCCTTAACCACATCATTGTTACTGATTACTGAAACACTCTCAACCATGTATATGCCAGGATGGTTTCCAATTCAAGAAAAAAAAGCATAGGACTCATAATTACATAGTTTATTTAGGAAAGTAGTTAATGTTTTAGATTTGAAGAGATGGCGGAGTGTCATACATAGTAGGATATGCGTTTTCATGTTCCACTGCCCACCTGTTGCTGCTTTACACATATCTTGACTAACTGATAGTACTAATATTTATTCTCGATCTGATGGGTCCCTCTTACCACACATTAGTGCAAATACAGATTGTAGAACATAATCAGGAATTTCCCATAGTGGATAAGGAACGTCACTAGATTTGGTGGGCCATAGAAGTGTCTTGGTTTCTTTGAAGGCATTGAGTAATCTGTGTAAAGCTCAAAACTAACGTCTTTGATCCAGTCATCATCTCACAAATTACAAGCAGAAAGAACAATTGTTTTCAGTGATTCCAAAGATTTACAAGATGTCAGTGTGTCTTTATATGGGGATGACCAGAAGTCGATGCTGTCTTTCATGTCAGAACAGTGTTCAATCTTCAAACTGAGATTGACTAGTAATTTCACAGACTTGTTCATTATTGTTATTGTTGCATAGATTCTCATTATACATATTTCTAAATGACAAAGTTTTAGAACCCAATCTTTGTGAATAACTTCTTTTTTTTATAAAATCGTAGATGCAAAAATGCTTTCGCTCTACATCTTTTCATGTCTGATGTTTCCTCAGTTTCTGTGATGGTGTAACACTACTGAGGTATTCGTCTCACTAAATACTGCTAGGGTCGGCACTCATGAAATTAGGTCCCCCTTGCGGAAAGATCTAGTCCTCTTATTTTTATAGTAAATCTTCATCATTTAGTTAAATTTCCTTTTCTTCAATATTTTTATACACATCTGACTGGAACCTCTTTAAGCTATGTATATTACCATAGTCCTTTACCTTGTCACCTTTACAAAATATACAGTATTTACCAAATATCACTGTTTAACATCTTTTTTTTTTTGGCGAATTGTTCAGTTACATTTAAGCATTTGTTTTTATGCTTAACAATGTGCGGCGACCAATTAAAAAACACTCTCGTCGGCAACTTTCTAGATAAACAAGTAAATAAACAAATGAACAAATAAGTAAGAAAATTAATTAATCTTAAATTCAAACTACATTTGAACAAATACCTTTAAATTTTCTATAAAAAATTATAGACACTATCTTTTACAATATGTTTGGAATTTGTCAGGAGAAAAAATCATCACTTGCTTGTTTGGATTTATCAGTTTGAAACGGATAAAAAAGCTTTGGTATCTATTTCAATATAACGTAAAATTTGGCTAAAAAAAAGCGTATGTAACAAGGACGTATTTATAATGCAATATGTGTAATTATAGATTAGTTATTTTTTCCTGAGAGGACTTCGTTTGCAAAGAGAAATATGTTAAAATCAAGATTTTTTTTCGGTTTGTCTGCGTACATTTTGTATTACTTTAGAAATACATATTATACTATTGAAATGTTTGCTTTTTACATATGTTTCTTGATATATTGCAATAGTCCCTGCAAAATCTCTTGAAAGTTTGAACATGTTTGACCGCCCATATAAAGACTTAATGTAGAATTATGTGAGGCAGAGTTGAGCGTAGCGTGAAACAGGGGGTTTTGGTCTCCTATGTGAAAACGGCCCCGAGTTGAGAGTGGTCGCTATGTTCTTGACATAGCCCAAGACGTAGGTTATCAGGAAATGTGAGATAAAAAGGTTAACAGGAAATGTGAGTTGAAAAGTTGGCTGAAAATATCCTGGGGTGGTCCTGGCACCAGGCCTAAAAGGATTACTAAATATTCTAAACACCATGCACACTGAGTCAATTGAACAATGGTGTCAGATACTTATATCAAGATTATGAACATGGAGTTTAATAAGCATCAGGTTTTTCTCCATCGGTTAATTATAAAAGTCAGAGTCTGAAGTACAAACATGTGAACAATTTCCAAAGCACTACCAACCTGAAGTGCTTAAAATAACTTCCTTAGAAATAACAGGCCTCCAAAAAATTGTAAAAAAAAAAATAAAAAACTTTCTCAAAATTTAATTTTTTTAACGATATTAGATGGGAGACTGCCTGTTTCTCAATCTTTTAAAATTTTTTGTTTCATCCTATAGCCAACATGAAATAACTTCACGTTGCTTCTGGTCTCCCTCTGGACATATACTGTATATTAGAGAAATCAGTAGGCTAATATCACCCAATATCAAACCAAAGAAAGGTAAATTCCAGAGAAACCGATATTTTCAAAATAGCCATTGATAGAAAGGCGATCAGAAATAACCAGGGTAATCTATCTAGGTGCCATGTCTTCGACGTGGGCTGTCAATTGCCTCCACCTGGTTCTGTCTCTAGCGCTCTGTATAAATTGTTCAGCTGCTACATTCTCATTTACATCTTCCTGTAAGCTGTCCAAAAACCAGGGTAATAAAACTAGAAAAATATACACATGTACCGTAAAAAAGAAACGATACAATACGAACTGAAAATGCTAAGCTAAAAAAGGGAGAAAAACATTGCTTATAACCTTGAAATTAAGTTCTTTAAAGCGCACCCACCCCTTGTCCTATTAGTACCATATTCTAGATAGCTTTTGTGCATTTGTTTACGAACTCTGGCCCAAAATTAATTCTTATTGAAATATAATTCTGATTTATCTATTGAAATCCTTGGTATCTTGTTCCTTAGAAATAGAGTGACTTTATTCTTTTTTTTTTCTGTCATTTCACAAATCGCTCTGTAAAGACGTAGCGCAACAGATTATCGGTAACTAGATAATAGCATAGTTAGAAATGAAGTTTGTAATTCTAACACTGAAATGGATAACGCGGAGTCAAGCTGCGAACTAATCATAAAGAGTTCATCTGTAACATAACTGGTATGGAATAAAAATCTTGGCCCCCCAAATCTTCTTTGACTCTCAATGTTCTTTCCCTCTCTCACCCCTTCTCGCTCTCACCACCCTCAGACTCCCCTCTTCTCTCTCTCTCTCTCTCTCTCTCTCTCTCTCTCTCTCTCTCTCTCTCTCTCCCTCTCTCTCTCTCTCTCCATAAAAATGATAAAAGATAGCGTTGAGTTAATATCCCCCTCTTACATAAAACTCAATTTCAAAATAAATATCATCTTGAGGGACATTACAAGTTCCATTCTCTAGAGACATGATGTTCGTGAAGTGAATCTTTATCTCACTAAGAGCTGGAATTGTTGAAAGACAAACAGGCAAGAATGGAAGTAATAATGTGGTTTCTGGAAGGGTTACAAGATTTCGGTAGATTTGGATAAATGGATAAATTCCAGGAATTTAGAAGGTAAGAAGAACTAATTACGTTTAATAAATCCAATGAAATATCTTGCAATTCCAAATTATAAAAGGGCTCAGTGCGCGGGACAATATTCACCTCGACAGAACTCTCCCAAAATTTACGTTTTGGTCCTATTTTTATTATTATCATTATTATTATTATTATTATTATTATTATTATTATTATTATTATTATTATTATTATTATTATTATTATTATTATTATTATTATTACCTCCGCCAAGGAGGTCATGTTTTCACGTCTGTCTAATTGTTTGTCACCAACCTAACTCAAAAAGTTACGGGTGAATTTTGACCAACGTACTACAAATATATTAAAAACGATGTATTAAGGCCGAATCTCTCTCTCTCTCTCTCTCTCTCTCTCTCTCTCTCTCTCTCTCTCTCTCTCTCTCTCTCTCTCTCTCTGAATGTCATTTAGGCCGGTATAATTCATATATGGTGATTTATTTATTACTATTTCACATCGAAACATATCTGAAAGTACTTTTTCTTTCATCGGTGACTTGAACAAGACTAATGTTAATGTCGAAATAATCTAATACAGCTGTTAACGGAAAGAATTATTTAGCTGCGATACTTCAACAATTTCTACATGTTTTTGCGGATTCATGATATATATATATATATATATATATATATATATATACATATATATATATATATATATATATATATATATATATACACAGTATATATATATATACACAGTATATATATATATATATATATATATATATATATATATATATATATATATATGTATACATATATATATATAAATATATATATATATATATATATATATATATATATATATATATATATATATATATATATATATATATATATATATATATATATATATATATATATGGGCTCTCGTGACATGGTTGGTTTCGACCTGGCCTTTCATTAAAAGGGGCTAGCGTTCGATCCCAGGTATGAGGTAGAAATTTATTTCTATTTGAACACGATGTTGTGTTGATATTAATCCATATATATATATATATATATAAACATATATATATAAACATATATATATGTATGTGTGTATTCAGTATTTTCGGTGGATATTCGAAACATCAAATGATAAAGGAGAATGAAATATGGCAACTCGATTGGTAAAATGTTAATGCTTTTACTAGCAAAAAGAACCCTTTGTTGTCTTTGATTCGCTAAGGTTGGTGAAGGCTCCGCCCATTTCATAGTAGGAGTAAGAAGAGCAACACCTTGTCTGTTTTGTCATGGGAACACTAGAGACATCTGACGAAAGAATTCCCCCGAGTGTGTACGTTCTTTTGATTCTCACTGCACGTATGTATGTATGTACACTATATATATATATATATATATATATATATATATATATATATATATATACATATAATATATATTATATGTTTATATATATATATTTATATATATATGTGTGTGTGTGTGTATGTATGTATATACATGTATACACACACATACATATACTGTATATATATATATATATATATATATATATATATATATATATATATATATATATATATATATATATATATATATATATACATATACACACATTGATATGTATATGTATATATATATATGTATATATATATATATATATATATATATATATATATATATACACATATTGATATGCATATGTATACAGTATATATATACATATATATATATATATATATATATATATATATATATATATATATATATTGTAGATATAAGTATAATAGTGTACGCGACCCGTCGAAAATGACGGTTGAATATTTTGATAGATATGCACTTACATGTACACGCACATACACACATATATACAGAGATGCAACCCATCCCACCCCTTCCCCCTTTCCCAACTACAACACGGCAGTTGTGGTTTCAAAGTGTACTTCGCGGGGTCCCCTCTCACCATGGTATTACTACTCCTTCTCCTACCAGAGGAACAGAGAGAGACCGAGTAGTTATATATCTGGCAATGGCCCTCAGCGTGGCCGGAGAGAAATATATTTATATATTTACATAAATAGCCAGACACTTGCTCTTTATAATATAGGGGAAGTTACCTACGTACCTACCTACCTTACTTAATTCAATATAAAATAAATGTAAAGTATAAAATTTTATATTTGCTTTAGTCCATGTAGTTTACTGTTAGTGAGCTTGGAGGAAGGAAAGTACTGCACAATGGGTATGCTTATACAGTTATCAGAAAGAAGGATTACATTCCCTGTTGTAAATGTGAAGGGACTTAAGATAGTGAATGACATACTGTTAGGTGACCCACAGTTTCATTCTCACTTACATGATGCTAGAAGAGCTGTTGTACTCAAGACAGTATAGAAAATGAAGAAAAGAGCATCTGATACCAAAGAAGTTACATAGTGCTATACTTTAGAAATGCACTTATGACTCTCTTTCCAAGTAACTGGTTTTTTTCCCAAACAATAAAGTCTTAGCAGAACAATTAGAAGGTAAAAGAAATTCACAGGTGGGAACGAAATAACAGACCAAATGACTTCATTTTATTCGAAGAGGAAAATATCATTGTAATAGCAACTGGCACAAACATCGATTTATGGAAAGATGAATGTACTGGCTTTGCGACGGTATGTTCGATAGCGCTCCCGATAACCAACTGTATACCACTCGGGCTCTCCTTGAAGAAAATAATGCAGTTTCACTTGAGTACTGCATTATGAAATAAAGAAACATATGAGTAAGGTATTTTCTAAATCTAAAAGAAACACGAGCGATGAAGCATATTTCAATAACTGTTGATTTTAAAAAAGCTGCAATACAGCCTGCATAATTGGTATAATGAGTCAAAGAACTTAGTCGTATACGTGTTTAATGATTGGATGATTTCATAAGTATACTCTTACAGTTAAGCTGTAAAAAAGGCAATGCAACGACTCCCATAATTTGATACCTCCGCATGGAATGTGTGCAAAAAGACCTTGCCAGGAACAGGCTACCACACACTAAAAATTCCGTTGAAGGTCGGCACCGAGCATTTCCACTACAAATATCAGACGTTCATCCAAATTTATCTCGCCTTTTGACTAACCTTAAAAGAAAGAGCAAAATGATTAGGAACTCACAATAAAACAAGATTTATGCGGTAATATTGCTAGAATTACTAAAAAAACTGATATTGAGCGAAGCGAAAAATCTATTTTTGGGTGAGATAGCCATGTCGTCCTGATGGAAGGTTCCTAATAATAGCTTCCAAGGGATATATGAACTACAATGATATTCCCAGAGAATTTACCTTTAGGTCTCCAGAATTCTAACTCCTGGCGCGAATATCCTTAAAATTCTTTTAAGGATATCGCATAATATCAGGGGACGTATATCTTGATACAGAACATAGCGATCTTCACCCCGAATAGCGTTTTTGCCTCGAGGGGGAAGAGTGGCAATTTTGGAAGGGGAGCCGTTATCAAGGTTACCCTATTTCCCATACTACTATTGAGTATCAAGATGGCGCCATATTCAAGATGGCGATTATTCCTAATTTTGTAGCGAATTCGCACGGTGGTGTTCCTTGTTGATCTAACCTTTTCGTTCGATTCTGCGAGGATTATCATGCAATCTCCAGCTTCTTTCGCCTCTGGAAAGTTGAGTATTGATTCTTTACAATGTATATATTTTAGCTCCTGTTTCACAGTGAAATTAGAGTAATTTATTGTGCTTAGGAGCTAGGCCTGTTACCGGACGCCCCATGGGCGCTGTCGTTCGTTAGGCATGTGTTATTTAGTTAGTAGAACGACTTTCCCGGTTGAAATAGCATTAATAAGTTAGGAAATCTATTTAGGCATAATTATACTTATAAAGATATTTATGGTATGCATAATTTTCCTCTTCCTTTGTCGATCGTATACGTTAGAGTTTCGGTGATTTAGGTAACCGAGTTCTCGTCTTGCCTAGGTTGCCTAACCAAGGGGATGTAGTAAACTTTTAGACATTTCCCCGTTTACCCTTGTGTATCATTTTATCGATTCTAAGGGATATAGTATATCTCCTAGAATTATATAAATCGATACTTGTCTCCTTGGAGAGTCATGGGTAATCCCTCTTTCCCTCTAAGTGCCGCCGCAGGCAGCAACCCTTTACTCCGGCTTGACTAGGCTAGGGTTTTTTCTGTCTCCCACCTTGCCGGCGAGTGTCCGGACTTGGTTTTCGACAGAATCTCAGAGTATTCAGTCTTTTGCCGGCGGCAGGCCGGCAGGGTGAGTAGTCACTCCCCTGCCGGCTTATAGCCGCTGGCATAGGAGGCTAAGCCTCCCTAAACCGCACCTGGGGTGGTGGTATTTTGCCACCACCTTCTCCCTACGGTTTAGAAGACTAGTCATATGCTGGCAGACCCTGGGCCGAAGAATAGATATTCTTCTACAGCCTAGGATGGCGCCGGCACTGAAACGATGTTTCTTTTTTGTTGAGAGGGGGCGGCAAACCTGCCGGCCCCTCCTAACACTATTTCGGCAAACCCTAGGTTGAAGAATAGACATTCTTCTGCTGCCTAGGATGGCGCCGGTACTGAAACAGAGTTTCTCCCTTGAGTAGGGGGGCCGGCAACATTACCGCCGCCCTTTACACTTAATATAGGACCCTTTTCTGTCCTTTTACTATGGCCGTCGTCCTGCAATCTCACCGCTTGCTGGCGGGTTGCGGGGCCAGCCGAGCTCCTACATAGAAGCTGTTTGACGGCTGCCGTCGGCCATGACGGCTGCCGTCGGCCATGACGGCTGCCGGCGGCCATGTCGGCTGCCGGCGGCCATGTCGGCAGCCGGGGGGGAGACCCTTCTGTCACCAAGGTTCTTCAGTCCTCCCTTGGACTGCTGGCCAGAAGTCCTGTTTCCGGGGTACTAACCCGCCACCGGCCAGGCCGGCGCCGACAGGTACTGACTCAGCTGGCGGCATGCCGACTGTACCAGTGCTGCCGGGTACTAGCCTGCCGGACAATGCAGGCAACGGTACTTGTGGTTGGATGGAAGCCTGAATGATGCATTCACCCCTTCCATTTGAACCTTCTTTCTGGGGAAAGGCAGTAAATTATATATTTACATCCTTAATAAGGCAGTCCTTCACTCCATGCTTTCTCTCTCTCTATCAGCTAGTATGCTGGCCGGACTGTGCCATCAGGGACTAGCTATGCCGGCTATATACCGGCTGAATTACAGTATATGATTATACAGTAGTCAGTATATTTGCAGTATAGTATATACTGCAGATAGAAAACTATTGTTTATATTATACTAGTAGTTATTTTCCAACATATCTTGGGTATACTTGCCCAGGCGTTTGCTGAGACCAATCCTATATTGAAAGAATAGAATTTCTTCAATACTCTGATTAGAAATCAGTTTACATTTTACCCTACAATATTAAATAATTTAGAAGGGCCAGTGGTAGTACGCTTTCTATCCTTAAAGGTTAGAACCCTTGTCTTTGAGCTTCCCTGATCAGGAAACTCTATGGTTTTGATATTGGAAGGGAAGGTCACAGCAATTGGCTGGGTAGGATACACAAATATGTGTCTTTTCTAATTTCTAGTCCAGTCGGCGACATGCCAGCTGGACCGTGCCGCCAGGTCCTAGCCATGCCGGCAGCTCACCGGCTGAACTACAGTATATGATTATACAAAAGCCAGTATTTTGCAATATAGTATATACTGCAAACAGAAAACTATAGTATTATTATACAGAAGTTAAGTCCAGTCAGCGACATGCTGGCTGGACCGTGCCGCCAGGTGCTAGCCATACCGGCAGCACACCGGCTGAACTACAGTATATGATTATACAGTAGCCAGTATTTTGCAATATAGTATATACTGCAAACAGAGAACTATAGTATTATTATACAGTAGTTAATTTCTAACATATTTTGGGTACCCTTGTGCAGGCTTCTGCTGAGACCGAACCTATATTGAAAGAATAGAATTCCTTCAATACTCTGATTGGAAATCAGTTTATTCTTACCCCACAGTATTAAATAAATAGAAGGGTCAGTGGCAGTGTACACTTTTTCTATCCCTAGGGGTTAGAACCCTTTTCTTTCAAGTTGCCTTGATAAAGGAAACTCTTTATATTTAATACTGGGGGGAGGTTACAGCAATTGCTTGCAAAGGATACGCAAGTATGTATCTATCACTATTCCTTTCTAGCTTACTATCCTAAGCTATGATAATTAAAGATGACTAATTACATATTGCTTATCAGGTGAGATAAACAATTGTATACCCATTCTGCTTTCCGTTCTTTACAGGAGGAACCCCAGATGAAATGTGATGCAGTCTTCTGCAATCTTAAGAGTAAGTACTTTAACGGTCATAAAGCATGCAGGTCTCATGCCCCCTGCAATATTATTACTGAATCCCTGCAATATTGGGACCCCCCAGTCTGCAATATGTGCCGGACCTTAGTGACCGAAGGTTTTGATGATCCCAAGTCAATGGAGTCTAGGGATGCGGCACATAAGAAACTACGCAAATGGGTAAGAGGGTTCCAGAAGATCTCTCCGTGACCATACCTACCTAACGATAGGATGCGTTCCTTACTGTTCCCGAAAGCAAGTAGTGAAATAGTGGTGCCCTAGGCACGACTCGCACCTCCCTGCGTCCAGATTGCCATCGAGAAGGAGGGCAGGAAGGCCCCCCTGGAAGATGACGATGTCGTGTTGGAATTGCTTCCATCTGTGCTGGCCCCGGAGCCGTTAACCTCGACGTCTTCACCTTCTACCCCTCTATTAGACAAATTGTGCCAGTTACTGGCCCATCTTACAGGTCTAATGGAAAATTTTCGCAAACGAGGCGAAACAAAGGAAGCGAAACTCAAGAGAGAGGTCCGTGAAGCTCCACTCATCGCCTCTCGAGGGTCATTCAAGCGACCCAGAGACCAAGACTCCCGACATGCTCCAAAACCAATCCCTGGAGGTACGCAGAGCTTATGCCGATTTTAGACGGCAAACTCTACATCTCAGAGAAGATGGGAGCTGTTCCTTTAGACGAAATCCAGTTTTAGCCAAGCTTCAACACTTTCCCTGATTGCTTCATTCGACTGAAGTATGAACCAACGTCAGAAAAAGAAACGGAACCGAAGGTTATCATGGTTCTCGACCACGATAAGGCACAGGCTATCTTGTCAAGTAGCCTGAGAAAGGAGGGTTACTCGGTGTCGTAAGTGTTTGCCCTGAGTAAGAGACACCCTACCTTTCTTGCTCCTGCTTTAATAGCATTCCCCTTTAAGTGGAAGGCATTTAAATCTGTTGCCAAGGCAGTGGAGGCAGGCAAACAATGCCCTGCACTTGAGGAGTGCAGGCCTCTGTCACTAGCCTTGCCCATGCAGGAGAAAGATTGGAAGGAATTCCACTTAACCTTTTCAGTAGGGAAACTGGACGCGGACATCGCTGGATGACAGTTTAGCGAGAATCTCCCTAAACTTTCTGAGTTTCTCTTGTGTAAGGAACAAGAGACAAAGGAGAGACTTGCGGCCTCCTTATCCCTACAAAACTGCATAGAGATGTGTTCAGCCCATCGAAGTACCCCAGTCATGCTCATGGTCTTGGCCAAGATGCATTTGGCCACCTTAGTAAAAGACCTATATGCCTTTATGAAGCTAGAAAGCCTATAGGGAGTTCGTGTTCGCTGCTACAACAGTGAAACATGAACCCAGGAAGCTGATATCTTCCAACATCTGGGGTAAAGACCTCTTTCCAAACGAGGTAGTCAAAGAGGTAATCGAGAAAGCCACCATGGAGAATAGGAACCTTCTCCAGGAAGTGGGGCATCTCTTCAAAGAGGAAGTCTTTCCCGGATGTGGGTCCCCAACCTAAAAGGAAGACGAAAAAGTTTAGACTTTTTCCTCGGTCTGTTCAACAACATCCCACAGTTTCTATGACCGCGGTGCCACAGGCAGGCGATCGAGGAGGTAAACCTTCTGATCTGTCGAAGCAGAGTCGCTTCTGGTAGGAGGGAGGCTCCAATAGGATCGTTGGACCTTCGATCCTTGGGCACAAGGCCTAATCAAGATTGGACTAGGATGGAAACTAAACATGCCTCCACCACCATTTCCTCAACTCTTCCAACACTCCAACCCCGTATTAGAAGAGTATACTATATAGATCTAGACTTCTAGAGCATACAGGTTATAAGGAAAGCAAAGTCCATCGAATTCCAGGGAAGGCTGTTTTGTGTTCCTAAGAAGGATTCAAGAAAACTCAGTCATTCTGGACTTGTCGCCACTCAACAAGTTCAAAAGAAACTGCATGTTCAGGATGTTAATCCTTCTACACATATGGACCCTATTACAAAAAGGGGCGTTCACAGTCTTGATAGACCTGACAGGTGCCTATTGGCAGCTTCTAGTCAGTCAACCCCTCTCCTCCTACCTAGGATTCAAGTTACAGAAGATAAAGTATGTCCTAAGAGCTATACTCTTCGGACTAAACACAGTCCCAAGTATCTTCACGAAATTGGCGGACGCAGTCGTGCAAACCAGCTATACTCCTGTGATGGAGATGTTAACACTGTTGTTTTTAGAGAATAAACCATTTTAAAGTTAACATGCTTGACTTTATTTCAAGACTCAACATCTCAAACAACACATACTTAATGTGTGTTAATAACAGTAGCACACTAATAAATGGTGGCAGCGGTGGGATGATCTCTAAAACTAAAAGTATAGATTTTAAATATGGCACTATAGTTGAAAGACAAGAAGACGTTTTTATTACATCAAGCAACGTAGTTGTAGAAGTGCATATGCAAGCAATTTTTCTTCCAGAAAATGATGTCACTAGCTTAAAAAGTGCCATTTCAAGGTTTACTGTCTCATTAGATGAGTTGCATAGAAGACATTTTCATTTGACTACAGAGAGTTTGCTTGGATCAACATTAAAAGTTGTAGAGATGCTATCTGATGACTTGCAAAATAAGACTGACGAGACAGAATCTTTAGCTCGTGACCTTTTGATGTGGACTGTAGGACACGAACATAAAGAAAGACGAAACCCGTTTATTTTTGCTGCATTAAACATCTTTGGGTCTATTGCAAGTTTAGGTTTAGGAATTTCCAATCGTCTTAAGATTAGTAATCAAAATAAGAAAATTGAGTTCTTGACTCATGAAGATAAATTGATTATGTCAGAACTAAGGAATCAGTTAGCTTCAATCAATCAAATTATGGATTTAGTAAATGAACATTCAAGTAATATCAGTCAGATTATGGAAGTACAGGATTTGTTGGCAACGTTAACGTATTATGATTCAAAAATAGATCACATACATAACAGAATTGCACATTTCATTGAGAAATCAAAAGATTATGTAGAAGCTATCACGTTAGCAACTAAAGGTGTACTGTCGCCCCATTTGTTGCCTATAAAATACTTAAAGTTAGTTCTGGAGAACGGACGGGAGAAACTAGGCTATGTTCCTTTGTTAGACGCACGTAGGTTACAATTCTATTACAGCCTAATTACAGTAAGTGTTGAAAATAACAAGATTATGATTACAATTCCCTTTGATTCTTCTGATGCCTGGCAATCTTACAGGATATCACCATTTCCGACTTTCATGACGAATCACTCAAATCCAGTAATATCCAGTTTGACAGGACACGTATTGATTTCCCCAGACAAGGAAACATATACTGTCATTAAAGACTTAAATCAATTAACTCACTGTTCAGACGCAATGGATAGAAAAATAGGTACAGCTGACTCATTTGAATTCCATAAAAACTTAGTGGATTCATGCGAGTTAGGTATAGTGCTAGACGGTGCTCTCTCCCATACAAGTGAAAATTGTCTGGATAAGCTTTATCCCTTTGACAATAATGAGTTCAATTGCAAACTGAACAACGGCTCGTGGATACAGTACGACAAGGACGGCTTCAATGTATCATGCCCGGACGGATCCACGTCCTATTCCAAAATCTTCGTTGCAGCAGATGGTTGTATCGGGACTTCCCCTAATTCCATGGTGACCGGGATCAAGACCATCATCAGAGAACGAGCCTACTTCGCGAACTTCACGTGGACGACTACAATGCCATCACTACCTCTCCCATACAACAAACAGGTAGCCAAGCGGTTGATGAAATTGACCGAGATGGACCACCTGTCACCGACTTATAAAGAACTTCTTCACCCCATACTACTAGCAGGAACAGTTGTGATGGTGATGATATTTATCGCCGTTAACATCCTTGTTTGGCGTAGGTTAAGGAACAGTTTGCAGCTAAAACAGAACGTTTTGCCATGTCCAGATAAAACTCCTTATTTAATTCAATTTAAAGCCGTTTGAAAGTGGCCACTTCATTCGCTAAAAGGAGTAAAATTGTCTGGGAATAGCGTGTGTACGAAAAGCAGTTAGTACGCTAGTAATATGTAATTGAAGAGACTATAGAACATTTGCATTTTTAAAAATACATTTAAAAAACATTTAAAAAATAAATCATTTTTTTCTCTCGACATCTAATAAAATATATAAGCCATTCCGGCTTAATCTATGGGCATCTAATAAAATATATAAGCCCTATATATAAATATATATATGTACGAAACCGTGGTACGTGTACGTACCAGGAATTCGTGTTTGTGCACTAAAATTGAATCTTTATCAAGGTAACAAATATATTTATTAATTACCATAATGTGTTAATCTATGTTTCTGACAAAGGTAACAATTATTCTTTAACAAGTTACCGAATCATATGTATATCAGTATTTTTTTTGGTACCATATAATCATTTGCTAGCAATGTACCATATATTATCTGTATTTACCATGCATTTTTTTCTTTGCTTTGGTAATATCTTTTCATATGCATTATTGTTATTATTTTTTTATAAAATGCCTATTTGAACATTCGTCCTCATTTGCTTATGGCTAAAATTAAACAAAGAATGATACATATATCCAGTCACACTCCTAGTAAACATATTTTGGTGTGTTGTTAAATTTAAAAAAAAAAAAAAAATTGAGATAGCTGGCCGAGCTGATGTAATAGTTAGTTATTACATGTTTAAAACATATGACGTAATATGTCATTGTGAAAGAAGAAGCTAGCGTGAGATTTGCTGTAGTCAGACAAAATCATAACAGGATGCATTTTGCATCTCTCAGCAATGTAACATTTTTATGAAGCATAAACGCAAATGCATACCGTGTGAAAGATGTGTCGCCACCGGATGCAGGTGTCTTCCTAGACTAATGTAAAGTTTACATATTGTGTTTAAATGCTGAGATAACTAAATATACGATATCTGTGATATCGATATTTTAGGCAGTTCTTATCTATACTTCACCTGAATTGGTCATCCGACCAAACCAGCTATACTCCTGTGATGGAGATGTTAACACTGTTGTTTTTAAAGAATAAACCATTTTAAAGTTAACATGCTTGACTTTATTTCAAGACTCAACATCTCAAACAACACATGCTCAATGTGTGTTAATAACAGTAGCACACTAATATAGGGAGTTCGTGTTCGCTGCTACAACAGTGAAACATGAACCCAGGAAGCTGGTATCTTCCAACATCTGGGGTAAAGACCTCTTTCCAAACGAGGTAGTCAAGGAGGTAATCGAGAAAGCCACCATGGAGAATAGGAACCTTCTCTAGGAAGTGGGGCATCTCTTCAAAGAGGAAGTCTTTTCCCGGATGTGGGTCCCCAACCTAAAAGGAAGACGAAAAAGTCTAGACTTTTTCCTTGGTCTGTTCAACATCCTACAGTTTCTATGACCGGGGTGCCACAGGCAGGCGATTGAGGAGGTAAACCTTCTGATCTGTCGAAGCAGAGTCGCTTCTGGTAGGAGGGAGGCTCCAATAGGATTGTTGGACCTTCGATCCTTGGGCACAAGGCCTAATCAAGATTGGACTAGGATGGAAACTAAACATGCCTCCACCACCATTTCCTCAACTCTTCCAACACTCCAACCCCGTATTAGAAGAGTATACCATATAGATCTAGAGCATACAGGTTATAAGGAAAGCAAAGTCCATCGAATTCCAGGGAAGGCTGTTTTGTGTTCCTAAGAAGGACTCAAGAAAACTCAGTCATTCTGGACTTGTCGCCACTCAACAAGTTCAAAAGAAACAGCATGTTCAGGATGTTAATCCTTCTACACATATGGACCTTATTACAAAAAGGGGCGTTCACAGTCTTGATAGACCTGATAGGTGCCTATTGGCAGCTTCTAGTCAGTCACTCCCTCTCCTCCTACCTAGGATTCAAGTTACAGAAGATAAAGTATGTCCTAAGAGCTATACTCTTCGGACTAAACACAGTCCCAAGTATCTTCACGAAATTGGCGGACGCAGTCGTGCAATAACCATGCCTAGGAACTGTTCAGGTAACAAAGTATCTGGATGAATGGCTGGTGCGGGCAGCACCCAAAGCAGCTAGTCTGCTAGCATCCAAAGAAGTAACCCTGTTCCTGGAACATCGGGGATGCAAAATCAACTTCAAGAAATCTCGACTCTTTCCAGCTCAAAGGTTTCAATGGCTGGAAAACCATTGGAACATGAGGTCACACTGTTTCTCCTTTCCCTTAGGGATGAAGGAGATGGCAGGGTCGTTCAAGAGACTACTGTAATCCGTCAGGATTTCAAGACGCTAACAGGTAAGAGTACTGAACTCTCTCCAGTTTGCAGCAGTGTCAGACCCAGTGCTAAGAGCACAGCTGAAAGATGCGTCAGGAGTCTGGAGAAGATACGCATCAAACGCTCGAAGAGATCTAAAATGACCGATATCGGTCTTACCTTGATCGCTTCTCAACCCATGGTCGAAGGCCAAAACCCTAATGAGGACCGTGCCCTTGCAACTACCTCGACTATCGAAGATCATCCGCATGGATGCCTCGACGGAAGAATGGGGAGTTCACTCCCATCAGAGGAAAGCCCAAGGGATTTGGTCATTTCTACTCAAGGCCCTTCTCATTTACTTTATGGAAGCTATGGCAGTCCTGTTGATGTTAGGGTTACTCTCTCCACGCAGATCAGGCCTCCTCAGGCTGATCTGGAACAGGGAAGCGATAGTGAGATGTCTGAACTGACAAGGCTCAAGATCGTCCCATATAATCTAGGTGATGTTAGCCATCCCTTACCTAAAGAGATGGCGACTATCAGCAGTTTACGTACAAATGATCTGCAATGTGACAGCGGATACTCTACTCAGGCTCAAGCCGATAGAGTCAGAATGGTTCACAGACGCAGACCCATTCTCTTCCAGATTGGAACAAGTCCCGGAACTGCAGATCGACCTCTTCGTGACGAGCGTCATCAAGAAACTACTGCGATATGTAGCCCCATGCGAGGACCCTCTAGAGGAGATAACGGACTTCATGTCTCTAGTGTGGAACAGATGGACCCGGAAATTCCTGTTCCTTCCATCCAATCTCCTGCTGAAGGTCCTCAACATGCTGAGATCCTTCCAAAGATAGGCAGCTCTAGTGGCTCCCAAATAGTCAAAGAGCAACTGGTTCCCTCTAGTGAGGGAACTGAGGCTGAGGCTGGCCCTTGTACTGAATCCAGCACTATCTCAGAGGGTTCAGAAGTTAATTGTCTTCGATTCATCACAGAGAGCCGAAAACCCTCATTTCATGATTTTCTCGCCCTAGCGGTTAAGAAAAGATTTGTGATTTCAGAAGGCAATAAAGACTTCCTCGAAGAATACAAGTCTAAGTCAACTAGAAGACAATATGAATCGTCTTGGAAAAAATGGGTTGCTTTTGTTAAAGCAAAAGGACTGAAAGAAATTTCAATAAACTTCTGTCTGTCCTTCTTTATCCACCTTCATAATCAAGGTCTGGCAGCTAATACGATAACTACGTGTAAGTCAGCCTTGACTAGACCTCTTCTATATGCCTTTCAAGTGGATCTGACGAATGAAATCTTAATAAGATCCCGAAGGCATGCGCTAGGCTTAGGCCTGCAGCTCCTCCGAAGCCCATCTCATGGTCTTTGGACAAAGTCCTACATTATGCCTCATCTGTGAACAATGAAGATTGTTCTCTCAAGGATCTAACCCAGAAGGTTATTTTCCTGTTCGCTATAGCCTCAAGGGCTAGAGTAAGTGAAATAGTAGCCCTATCAAGAAATGAAGGCCACATTCAATTCACAGAAGTGGGAGAACAGAATCTCTTTCCTGATCCAACCTTTCTGGCCAAGAACGAACTACCCACTAAAAGATGGGGTCCCTGGAGAATCTGCCCTCTGAAGGAAGATGTCTCTCTATGTCCAGTAGAGTGTCTAAAGGTCCATCTTCGTAGAACTTCAGACTTCAGGAGAGGACAGCTCTTCAAAGGAGAAACCTCAGGATCAAACTTATCCCTAAAACAACTGAGGGCGAAGCTCACCTACTTCATTCGCAGAGCAGATCCTGACAGTACACCCGCGGGTCATGATCCGAGGAAAATTGCTTCATCACTGAACTTTTTTCAGTATATGGACTTTGAGCGTCTTCACTCATATACTGGATGAAAATCATCCAGAGTGTTCTATAAACACTACGCTAAGCAAATCCATGAACTGAAGCATTATGTGGTGGCGGCAGGTAGTGAATTAAAACCTGTTGTCTAGTGCTGCGATGAACAGTTAATTGATTGGGACTATTAATTAGGGTGAAAAGGTGTTGATACTTCCAGTGTGATACCTTTTAAGTGAGTGTCACCATGGTGACACTAAGTCTGTTCAAAACCTCAGGTGTGGAATTATACAGATAACACTTGTGCCGTACACAGTGTTGATAGTATACAACATTTACAGAATTTATATTGGTAAAATTTATCAAAATCGTTCAGTTTTAGAGTGGCACTCATCGTTTCATCCCTTTCAGGGAGGGAAAGATATTTTCTGTATACGTTGCACGTATAATTCCTTTAACATGTTACATTCGTTTCACTCGTTATTCCATTTAGTTATTTATTTTAAATAAATGTCTATTAGAATGTAATTGCGTCCTTTCTCGCCCTGCAATTTGCACATTAAATATACCAGAGTTCTCTTACTTATTTATTTAAGTAAACCTCATATCATTGTAGGCTTACAAACAATGGATAGAGTTGACACTGATATTGTTCCGACAATATATACAAACCGTGATACCGTTTGTATGTCTGGTGGATACTTATGTTTGTTCATACAATATATGCTAATCTTGAGGCCCCTTTTCTACCGTCTAGTATGACTCTTCCCTGTAGGGGACAGGAAGCACAACATTGTCTGTGATTAGTAGTAATGACGGATAACGGTAACGTCCTTTGTCCTAATGGTCCAGATGACCATAGAAAAATTGTCCCAAGGTTAAGGCACCGATGAAAATACACATACAGTATTTTCTAGTAATTCTCTAGTAAACTTCCATCAGGACGACATGGCTTGAGCCAAAAAAACGGATATTGAGCGAAGAGAAAAATCTATTTTTTGGTGAGATAGCCATGTCGTCCTGATGGACCCACCCTCCTTTTCTATAGAAAAGGCCTTCGCAGAATCCCTAGCAAAACTACTATATCTGTAGCACCATGCTCAATGCTACAAGGAATGGCCGCCATCTTGAATATGGCGCCATCTTGATACTCAATAGTAGTATGGGAAATAGGGTAACCTTGATAACGGCTCCCCTTCCAAAATTGCCACTCTTCCCCCTCGAGGCGAAAACGCTATTTGGGGATGAAGATCGCTATACGTCGTATCAAGATATACGTCCCCTGATTTATGCAATATCTTTAAGAGAATTTTAAGGATATTCGCGCCAGGAGTTAGAATTCTGGAGACCTAAAGGTAAATTCTCTGGGAATATCATTGTAGTTCATATATCCCTTGGAAGCTATTATTAGGAACCTTCCATCCGGACGACATGGCTTGAGCCCAAAAATACGGATTTGTTAATGCAAAGTTGAAAGAGCTCAGGGATAACTACGAAAACGTAAAGAAGACTACAAACTGTGGAAGACATTACATATATCTAAGTTTTATTGTGTTTTCAGGTGGATTTTTTTGTGGAGGGTAATAGCTAAAACCATATTGCAGACAATTTGTAAGTTTTACAGCTATTTCCATAAATCTAATGAAAGCACTTTTAATCTCCCAAAATTAAAATCTTTGATAGTTTTATTTAATGCGATTTATTTCAAATATGTTAAATTTTCTTTAAAAAAACACGTGAAGTAAAAAAAAAGAAGGAAAATAACAACAGATTAGGTTTTTGTAGCACTGTGTGAGGTGTTGGTAAAACACTATAGAAATATAATTGGGAGATACTCACATGAAAAATGAAATTATAAGAGAAAAGAAAAACATTGAGTAATTACGTTTTTTTTAAAAAAACGATGACAAAAACCTTTGAAGTAAAATATAGCATTCTGTCAGTAAAACAAACATTTGAGGAAACTTATCTTCGACGAATCGTCGGAAGATGATAATGTTCTTCGACGAAACGTTCGTCAACAAAATATCCGTCGACGA
>NC_090726.1:126728272-126795772 GCF_036898095.1 Palaemon carinicauda | reverse complement strand
ACTGCTCGCACTCTTTCCATCGATTCCTCTTTTTTCTGTCCCTCTCGGACTTCCTTTATGTTCTAACCAGGGTCAATCACACCTGTATCACCAAGGCAGTTATTCCCGGTCATGTTAAGTCACCCACACACATTCTCTCTCTCTCTCGCTCTCTCTCTCTCTCTCTATCTCTCTCTCTCTCTCTCTTTCTTTCTCGCTAACATATCCACTAACCCCCTCCTCTCTCTCTCGCTTATGGTTCTCATTTCCTGATTGCTCATCAAATGAATTCACATCCCGTTTTCTATTTTGATGGGGTTACTCAACGTTTTGAGTTTGTTTTTCATTGCACTTAGGTGTCCTAGTTGTTACTCCTATTGCTGCACCTCTAGCGTTACCTTCTATGTGGTCAAATCCCTTTATGTTAAACTTTAACAATCTTTCAATCCATCTCGCTAGTCTAGATGTCAAGTCTCCCTTGTAAAATGAATCATTTTGCAACTCAATCGGCTGAACTAATATAAAGAACCGATGCCTCTCTAGAACCCAAAGAATAGCCAAAGCCTCTTAATCGAATGTACTATCATTCTTTTCTGCCCTTTAGTGCCCTGGAAGAAAAATAAATGGATTACTCTTTACCCTTATCATCTTGTTGAGAAATTACGCCACCAATCGCTACGCTACTTGCATCTGTTTTCACTAAAACAGGCGATCAAATCTAGATATGCGAGTAACTCATAGCTAGTTAAGGCAGATTTCAAATAGGTAAAGGCCCTTTTTTCTTCCACTCCGCAATTTATTATGTGTTGTTTCTTTAAAGCATTTGCTATCTCTCTAAAACCTCTTATGAATTTACGATAACACCCAGTGAGGCCAAGGAACCCAGCTACTTCCTTGGGGTACATGACCTTGGAAAATCTCTAATAGCTTCTACTTTACTGTGGCAGAGTTGGATACCTCCTGGGGCTTATTATATGACCTAAATATTCGACCTGTTTACAGAAAATTTTGCACGTTGATGAATTTATTTTCATACTATTACAGAGCAATGCTTCTAAAACTTTACAAATATTGTTATTATGTTCTGCCGTTTCCCCTGTAATTATGAAATTGTTTAGATAAACAAGAACATTATGGCCAATTAAGGTAGACAACATTGCCATCATTACTCTAGAAAAATGACTGGGAGCTTTTTTAACCCTTAAAGGAAGAAAATTAAACTGAAATAGTTGATCGTTGCCTATATATGTCGTTTTGCATTTACTGTCTTCCTGATTGGGTATTTGATAGCATCAAGATTTTAACCCTGGATAGGTATGCTACTCGGACACCCCTTTAAGGGTATACTCGGTCGAAAACGACCCCGACTCCGAAAAAAATTCAGGAAAAATTTAGTTATGCATCAATCTGTATTGTTTGACTTGCTAAAAATACTTCAAAGAATGCTAAAAACTACTGAAAATATAAATGATACCCATCTACAAAATAACTATTTATTGGAAATATATTAAAAATTTAAGTATACAAAAAAAAGACGACGTAAATATTCACAAAAAATAGAAATATACATATACACATAAATCCCTTTAGGGACACCTTTTTAGATGTCAAAGCAACAGCGTGTAATTGCTGGAAATGAGTTGGACCCATAGAAGTCAAGATCTGAAATGAGAAAAAAAGGGTAACTTTTTTTGGCCAAAAAAAATTTGTCCAAATTTCATGAATTTTTTTGGGTACCCAAATGAAATAGGAAAAGGTAATTTTTTTATAGAATAAACTCATATTATCGTAGAACAGAAATACATAATAAAATGTGCACTAAGATGTAATTTACTGTTATAACAGGGGCGAAATCTAAAGGTCATTTTTTGACGGCCTAGTTCACAATGCAAATTTCTTATGAAAATCATTGTATCTCATATAAAATATGATATTTATGCATTAAATTATACCAAAATATCATGAATTCTATACAGAACAAGAATATATAGAGATATGCCAACTTACCTTTCGGGTATGTCAACAAAATGGCCGCAGATCGCAACAACTCTTACAGCCCAATCTACCACTTGAAATGAAGAATGGGGTTGCAAGCTTCATATTATCATCAACATCTCTTTCTAACTTCATTAGAAGTGTCTTGATGACATCCATGCCAAGGGAATACTGTCTGCTGGCCATTATTGAAGATAAATTCAAAATAAATAGAAAAAAATCAAATCTGCAAAAAACAAAAAACAAAAAATCAGAAATTAGCATTTGAGGGAAAATGGACCTCATGGCAATATATGGCATCTAAGCCAAAACCAATGTCATGCAAGTGGTAGACACACCATCCACCCACACTTTCCAACTATAAAGAACCAAACAAGTATCAACACTGTTCGATAATTTCTAATTATGTAATAACTTTGCTGTTTGATCACTTACCCCTATAAAGGTATGTCAGGGTCGAGGTCGACCCCTGGGGCGGGTAAAAAAACGGGGAAGGAGGGAAGTTAGACGAAAATAAGTCCTAAAGCAGACAATGGCATGTAGACTAGTCACCTCTTGCAGGTCGATCACTTCCATATTCGAGACAGCTGATGATTTATGGGGAAAAAACAGGTTTTGAAAATGCTGTAGGAGTCGCAAACGACTCATGATACCTTTCCAGGGTTAAATCGATAGTTTTAAAATATTTAATACCGCGTACTTTCACTAGTAATTCTTCGATAGAGGGCAATGGAAATGCATTGTTCTTAATGACTACATTCAACTTCCTATAATCAAAATACAATCTTACCGAGCCATCCTTTTTCATAACAGCTACAATTGGAGAAGGCCATGGGGATTTGCTCTCCTCGATAATCCCTTGTTCCTTAATTTACTAATTTCCCTTTTTATCTCTCCCTGGAAATGAAATGGTACCTTATAAGGCCTTGACTTGATCGGCTCCACCTGTTCCGTTTCAATGCTAATGGGAAATCTATCAATTCTACCGGGAGTGTTCATATCCAATCGCAATTACATCGGGATAATTATAAAAAATGTTACTATTTACAAGTTGATATTCTAGCGAACACAGTTTCCTTGCTTGCATAAGCAAGATCTGAGTGCGTTCTTCTGTGCTGGCTGGAGTTGTGGCTCCCAAGATCCCATTATTAGTAATTTCACATAACTCCAATTCACACACCCTGGTGTGTCGAGGATGATGGGTGCCACTGCCTGTGGTGGGTTTGAGGAGCTTTCTTGTTCAAGAAGCGAAACGCTGGCTCCTTTGTCGATCAGCGCCCAAATGGACTTATTGTCGCGAATAAAGAGAATGACCTTATATGAAAGGCCAATTTTTTTTAAAGATATCTCACCCAACCGTAGCCCAGTCATTCACTAACCATAGATTTCGGAGCGAGGTGGTGGTGGTGGGGGGGGGAGCTGATGTTTTCAGCGCGGAGTCAATAACTCCTATACCAATTGATATATTTAAATAAAATTTCAAGGGATTATTTAGAAATGTATAAGCTTTATTTCTGCCAGTTTTCCTGTACATACCTGCTATGGAATTCCATACCTGTCTCTTTTGTTCGTAAGCGACGACTTTTAGCTAAAAATCTGTGAGAGAGAGCTAGCTACTCCTAGAGATTTTACAGATATCCAAATTATTTTCACAGAGTTTGATGGGTGTTATGTGGACTACAATTATATAAATTTTTGTACTGATATTTGCCATAAAAAAGTCACAGTAGCCATTTATCGATATCGGCGGGAGGCCGATTTTCGGTGGCGCCATAAATTACTCATAGAATACTTCACATATTAAATAAAATTTTCAGGGATTAATTGGAAGGATGTTTAATTTTTCCATACCAATTTTCATGTTGATATCTGCTATAGAAAAGCTACAGCAAACGTTTATTTCGGTATGGGTTGAACGGTTATTTTTGGCGGTGGAGTAAAATGTTCCTAGAAAAATTCAGCTAATATTATCGGCAGCGGGGTCAATAACTCCTATACAAGTAATTATATTCAAATAAAATTTTAAGGGATTATTCAGGTAAATAAAAGCTTTGTTTCTACCAATTTTCCTATTCATACTTGCTATAAGTATGCCCTGACTGTCACTTTTGTTCGTAAGTGACGATTTTTACCTAAAAACTCAGCGAGGAACTGCAAACTACCCCTTGAGGTTTACAGATGTCAAAATGATTTCCTCAGTGTTTGATGGGTGTTATGTGAACTACATTCATAACAATTTTCGTATTGATAATTACCAGAGAAAAGTCTCAGTCGTCATTTTTCGATATCCGCCGGAAGCAGATTTTCGGCAGCGCCGTAAATTACTTGTATCTAAATGAAATTTTCAGGGATTTATGGGAGGGCTATCTACAGTACTTTGTCCATACCAATTTTTTTATGCTGATGTATGCCATAAAAAGCCACAGCAAACGTTTATTTTGGTATTGGCTGAATGGTTATTTTTGGCAGTGGAATAAATTGTTCCTAGAATAATTCACATATCCAAATGAAGATTTCAACGATTAAGTGGGAAGCAGTCTCTGCTCTTGCCAAATTCCATGGTATATCTACAACTGAAAAGACACAGCTATCATGTAGCCTTCTTAAATATGATGAGATACTACCGCTAAAGAGTTATGGGGTCCCCTGGATCTTTCTCTCTGGTTACAGTTCACTTCCCTTTGCTTACACATACATCAAATAGTCTGGCCCATTCTTTACATATTCTCCTCTGACAACACTGAGATTACCAAGCAATTCTTCTTCACCCAAGGGGTTAACTACTGCACTGTAATTGTTCAGTGGCTACTCTCCTCTTGGGTAGAAGAGACTCCTTAGCTACGGTAAGCAGCTCTTCTAGGAGAAGGACTCTCCAAATCAAACCATTGCTCTCTAGCCTTGGGTAGTGCCATAGCCTCTGTACCATGGTCTTCCACTGTCTTGGGTTAGAGTTCTCTTGCTTGAGGGTACACCCGGGTACACTATTCTATCTAATTTCTCTTACTCTTGTTTTGTTAAAGTTTTTTAGTTAATATTTGAAATATTTATTCCAGTGTTGTTACTGTTCTTGAAATATTTATTTTCCTTTGCTTCCTTTCCTCTCTGTGCTATTTTCCCTGTTGGGGCCCCTGGGCTTATAAGATCCTGCTAATCCAACTAGGGTTGTGGCTTAGCAAGTAGTAGTAGTAGTAGTAATAATAATAATAATAATAATAATAATAATAATAATAATAATAATAATAATAAAATGTAGCAACATTTCAGTGAACTGTGTGATAGTGAGCTACATCAACAAGGGACAATGCCTATCTCATAAACAATATCTGTCGCAAGTTCAGCTAGTTATTATTATTATTATTATTATTATTATTATTATTATTATTATTGTTATTATTATTTCTAGCTAAGCTACAACCCTAGTTGGAAAAACAAGATCCCATAAGCCTAAGGGGTCCAACAGGGAAAAATAGCCTAGCGAGGAAAGGAAATAGGGAAATACATAAATGATATAAAAGTAATGAACAATAAAAATAAAATATTTTAAAAACAATAACAACATCAAAACAGATATTTCATATCTAAACTATAAAAAAAACTTATATCGGCCTGTTCAACATAAAAACATTTGCTGCAAGTTTGAACTTTTGAAATTCCACCGATTCAGCTACCCGATTAGGATGATCCTTCCACAACTTAGTCACAGATGGAATAAAACTTTTAGAATATTGTGTAGTATTGAACCTCATGATGAAGAAGGCCTGACTATTAGAATTAACTGCATGCTTAGTATTATAAACAGGATGGAACTGTCCAGGGAGATCTGAATGTATAGGATGGTTAGAGTTATGAAAAATCTTATGCAACATGCATAATGAACTAATTGAATGACGATGCCAGAGATTAATATCTAGAACAGGAATAAAAAATTTAATAGACTGTAAGTTTCTGTCCAACAAATTAAGATGAGAATCAGCAGCTGAAGACCAGACAGGAGACCAATGCTCAAAATGAGGTAGAATGAAAGAATTAAAACACTTCTTCAGAATAGATTGATCACCGAAAGTTTTGAAAGACTTTCTCAATAAGCCAATTTTTTGTGCAATTGAAGGAGACACAGACCTAATGTGTTTCTCAAAATTAATTTTCTGTCGCGAATCACACCTGAAATTTTAAAAGAATTATATAGAGTTAAAGACACATTATCAATGTTAAGATCCAGATGTTGAGGAGCCACTCTTCTTGACCTACTTACAATCATATTTTGAGTTTTGTTAGGATTCAACTTCATACCTCATAATTTGAACCATGCAACAATTTCAGCTAGATTTCTATCCTTTAGCAACCCCAGATCTATATTCAGGCGATGAAATTGATGCATATGCAACAAGCTTGTTTTTAGGCCAAACTACATGTCATGTGTTTATAGTATGAAAAGTTATGGGCCAAGAACACTACCTTCAGCATCACCAGATATCACATTCCTATACTCACTGTGGTGTCCATCAGCAACAACCCTTTGCGATGTATTACTTAGAAATTCAATAATGATGTTAAAAACGACCCACCCACTGCCAACTGTTTGAGTTTGAAAACAAGGGCCTCATGATTAACACGGTCAAAGGCAGCACTAAAATCACGGCCAATCATACAAACTTCCTGACCACAATCAAGGGATTTCTGTATAGCATTGGAGATTGTAAGAAGGGTATCACATGCTCCAAAGTCTTCCTGAAAACCAAATTACAAGCTAGGGAACAGATGATTACCTTCAGCAAACCTATTAAGACGTTTTGCCAAAAGACATTGAAAAACTTTAGAAAATATGGGAGTTATGGAAATTGGGCGGTAATCAGTTAGACTTGAGCTACCACAAACACATTTACATAGTGGAGTAATATCACCAATTCCCTAACAAGTGCTATAAACTCCTCTTGTTGCTAACTTGCGCAAAATAACAGATAACTTTGGAGCTAAGAAATCTGCAGTCTTCATAAAAAACAAAGGGAAAATATCATTTGGGTCTACCCCTCTATACGCATCAAGGTCCATCAAGAGAGCTTTGATTTCACAATATCAAAAAGCTAAACTACTTAGTTTAGCGCCAGGTAAACAGGAATGAGGAAGTTCAAGTTTCTCATATCTCTGCTTACTGTCAAATGCATCAACCAAAAGGGTTGCCTTTTCCTAGGGACAGTGAGTGCAGATTTAACGGTAGTCCACCACTTATGCTCCTGGGTTGTACCAGAAACTTTTTCTTTTATGGTTATATCGTATTCCTTTACAGTTGAAGCATAAAGTCTCTGAGCAAAAGCTCTAAGCTGAGTATAGTTATTCCAGGTCAAATCTGATCTGTTACCCTTCCAAAGATGATAGGCCTCCTGCTTCTCTAAATAAACACGTCTACAATCATCATGGAACCATGGTTTGTCCTTTCCTTGGTACCTTAGCACACAAGAAGGGATACGCCTATCAATTATGTTGACTAGATTCTCATTCAAAGAGACATTAGGATCAACACTACTATACAATTGTAACCAATGTAAGCCCAAAAGATCATGCGAAATCCCATTCCATTCTGCTTGAGATTCCATATAAATCTTACACGAGTATGAAACATCAGGGACAGGCTGCTCAGTCTTCACTAGTAATGGAATCAAGGCATGATAAGATGTCCCAACTGGAGAACCTTACTTACTTTGACGGCTGATTTTCCGGTCCCATACAGCAGGGAAAACCCACTCTCTACAAGACCTCCACTGTCGTTTTACCTTGTTCGTTCAGAGTTCTGATAACTTGGTGGGTTATTGTACATATTTTAATTCAATTCTCGCTTTTATCGGCAGCCAGTGCAAATCAATCAGCATAGGGGTGATCCTTTCTCTAGGTGGGACACCTTTTATCTGTCTTGCTCTTCTGTTTATTATGTTTTGTAATTTCTTAAGTTGCACTTTTGGTAAATTGTAATAGATGGAGTTGCAGTAGTCAATCCTGGTAATAACACAGTTTATCACAAGTTTCTTTACAGAATTTTCGTCCAGGTACTTTTTTATAAACGCAATACTTCCTAGATGATAACCAGCAGTGTTTATTACATTATTTATTTGGGCATTGAGAGACAGGTTATAGTCAAGAAATACACCTAGATCTCGAAATTTACTAGATATCGGCACTGAGTTATTATTTATGTTTATTTGAATATCACCCAAGTTTCTCATGCTGTTTTGCTTACCCGTACCCCTCTGTTTAAGGGTTCATATGATGAATAAGAGTTTCCAATTTGTACACAATAATTTCTACCAACCAAGTAGTCTTTTTGGTATTCGGAAGCTTGATCTTCAACGCCGATGGACCGTAGATCATTTAGTAGCAGTTCATGCATAACTGTATCAAAAGCAGCACTGAGATCGAGCAATATTTAAATACCACTTATATTTTCATCCATCATTTCCAGCATATCATTTTCAACGGAGCAGATAGCTGTCTCTGTAGAGTATAGTTTTCTGTAGGCAGATTGGTTGTCAGGCAAAGCTTCTATTACTTCTAAGTGGCTGACTAGTTGATGAAGAATTACATATTCAAGCACTTTTGAGACAAAGGATAGATTTGAAATAGGTCTATATGAGCTTAATGCTCAGAACTGGTGTGACTATCACCATTTTCTCAGATTTTGGAAACTTACATTCATCAATGCTTGCATTTGCTATTATCATTATTATTTCGGCTAGACTAGAAAAGTTTCTCTCTCCAATTACTTCAGACATTGGCATAGGATTGATCGCGCAGTTTGTTTTCTTTGCTCTCTTAATAATCCTGGTGATGTCGTTTTGGGTTATGTTGTTAAATCGTATTAATTTTGTCTGTGTGCCTGGTGTATCATTAATCTGATGTTGAGTATTTACAAATGACCTGGTTATATTTTCAGTTTTGTTTTAAAGGATACTAGAAAATTATTTGCTAGTTCCTGGTCACTGTTTCCATCACGTAGCTCATTTCTTTTACATTTCCCATTATACCATATAGGAGACAATATAACTTATTTATGCCTGTTGCTGCTTCGAGGATCTTTCTCTTATAGTATTAATTTTTTTCCTTCTTAGTGGGTAGTTATATTGACACGTAGCAGTTTTGTATTCTACCTAAATACTTTCAGCTTTTAACCTATTCCACTTTCTTTCTTTACATCTTTTTTCCCTCCTTTCCACCAAAATCTCTCCATCAAACCAAGGAGATTGGTCTTTTACAGTTATAGTCTTTTCCATCGGTGGGCACATGGTATCATATTCACTTTTACTCATAAGACAGTTAGCACACTTAGCTCCTAACAGACGTTGGTCATCATGATCACAGGGAATGTTGATAGCATCATTTATTTTCTTTGTAACTTCTTCAATAAATACGGTAGGAGAAAAATTGGATTTATGTCTAAAGTTTATTTTCTTTACTAATGCATGTTTCTGTTGGAGTAGACTAAACGTAATAAGTTTGTGTACCGGGGAGATAGTACATTTCTCTTCGACTTTTATATCAGATACAGTACAATATTATTCATGTCATCACTTAAACTAAGTCCAACGTATGCCCAGTTAAAGTAGTTGTACAGTCGTCATTATTCATTAGTCGATATAATTCAAATAACTCACTAAATGCCAAAGCGTCAGGATTTAATGCGTCATCCATCCAAAAATTGACATCTACACAGATAACTTATTCGTTTTTCTTCATGATAATTCTCTCAATGGGAGCACCGAATTCTTCAAAAAAGATACTAGTCTTCGTTCTCGGAGGTTTGTAGACTGTTGCAAAGGATATTTTTTTTTGTTGTTTTCTCTACGTAAATTTTATTTCTATATATTCAAAGGTTGTTACACTAATTCTTTTCAACATTTTGAGATTTGAGTAACTTTTATGAATAAAGAATCTGACACCCCCACCAGACCTACCTTCTCTCGGTATGTGAGAGAAGGTGTGTGTGGGGGGTGTCATTTCAGTGATCTTTGCCTTGTCCAAGTTATATAACCATGTCTCGAATAATGCTAGTATGTCCAAATATTTCTCGTTTATCAATTCTCGAATTTGAATAGTCTTATTACCTACAGATTGTTATCTGCATAACCACAGTGTATGACATCCTCAGCAACCATGATCAATATTTTCAGCAAGTCTTTTCAATTCCAAGTCATAAGCTCTGCAGTCTCTAAAAGTTACTATATGGTCACTTGGTTTGTTTAACTTTGTGCAGTTTATACACTTTGACACTTGCGTATTACACTCCTTGGTGGAGTGTTTTCCTGAACATTTCCCGAAGACTTTATCATCATTCTTAGGCTTGCAATGTTTTTAAAGATGTCCATACCTCTGACAGTGGTAGCAGGTGATCACGTGGTACCTATCGTAACAAAACGTTGTCCCCATTATCATGAATAGCCCTCCGAACCTTAGGATCACATTTCAGCACATAGTGGGTAGTCCCACCGAAACATTTTTCTTCAGGACTACACTTATCTTCTCTTTTATATTTTGGATTTGGTCCAGGCAGCGATTTCTTTGAATCAAAGCATTTACTACATCATCTTCATCATTGTACACATTGCATACCATTATTTTGGGTTTTATTTTCCGATTTTTCTCGTTCCAGTGTCAGCAACCAATGTCTGAATTTTGTTTGCCGCCTCCTCTTTGATTATTTTGCTTGCAAAGTTTACAACAGCATTTCCATTCGTAGTTGACCTCGTGTTAAGTATAGGAATGTCTTTAAGTGCCTGTTCAACCTCGCGTTTTCTTTCAGTTGTTGTATTTCTTGCTTTAATTACCAACAGATCTTTTTCCTTAACTTTGTCAGCATATGTCGTTTTCTCCGGTGCCAGTTCTCTCATATTCATATCTTCCTTTAATTTTGATATTAATAAATTGGCTTGTCTGGCTTCACCTACGCAGTGTGGGCATAACCAAACTAGGCTTTTCTGTTCATTATATACACACATTTCTTATGGTAGAATTTATTGCAGTCACATCCTATCCATTTTTTTCGGTCTCCACCCATGGTTTTACATATGAGGCAGAAATAACTAGGGACAGACATAGTGTACCGTTTCTTATCACTTAGGTTTCTCCATAAGATTAACTAATGTATTTTCAATGATATTCTAAGCGAGAAAAAAAAAGCTATAACACGACTCAGGGCGAATGTTTAACAGAGCTCTGCGCAACACGTCCACACTTTAGCGAGACAAAACTTCTCGATGAACCAACCTTACTTGTTATAACGCCTGGGGAATCGGTGTATACGAGGTTCAAGTAGTTACCAGACATGTGAGTAGCTTCACTTATGATTTGCTCACAGCCTGATACAGTAGGAACGTCTAAAGCTCATAAGCCATGGCGATCGGTAGGAGAAACAGAATTTAACCAGCCCCTATGGTGAGCATTGAAATCACCAACAAAGACAAAAGAGGCCTCCCTATCATTTTCTTGTATCTTATCCATAATGGTAAGAAGACAATCAAAGATTAAATCATCCATGTCTGGATTCCGGTAGATCGAACATAAGTAAAAGTTGTTATGCCTGCTACAAACTTTTATTACCTGAATCTCATGACATCCACATTCATAGCAGGACTTATGAGAAGCAAGGTACTCAGTCCTAATATACACTGCCAGTCCCTTGGCCCTCGGGATGTCATTGCGTTTCAACATTATTGGCTTCTTAAAACCAGTTACAAGGAGCTCAGATGAGTGCCTCATACTGGAAACCAAAGTTTCTGAGCACAAAAGAATATCATACTGTCTGGATGCAACTGTAAGGTCTTCAATATTTGCTCGAAGACCACGAATTTTGCAATAAAGTAGATGGCATTGACGAAATCTAGAATGTACTGGTCCCAGATTTTGCTTGATGTCTCCAGACAGCATAAGAATTAATGGTAATAAAAAAGATATATCATACTTAAAAACTGAATTAACAAGAATGGTAACAAAAACAATATGTACAGAAATATAAATAAAGTAATTAATCAAACCCATAAACAATGGAAAAAAAGTCGGAAAAACTGGTCAACATGGAGAAGCCGATACAACATGCAAGGCTAAATACCCTCCAAGATAGCTACTTCAGCTGAAGGGAGGACAGTAAGGATGGTTTTGAGAAAAAAAATGAATCAGCCAAGGAAAAGACAACCTCTATTAAGCCTGCCCAACACACCATTTCCAAAAAAACAAGAGGAAGAAAAAGAAATAATATAGAAGTGTCACATATAAAATGATTAATATAAAAATACTAATTGGGTTAATTTACGTTGCAGGAAGTAGGGCGGTGGTTGCCGACCTATGACCTCATCTCCACTATTCCTGGGTATAGTGGAAACCAGTTTAAACACAAGCCACCAGGCCTGAGGAAAGAGTTGCACCATTTATGTTGAATGTAAACGGTTGTCATTCTTTTACTTCCCAGGTCAAAGCATGAGGGAGGTTGGAGAAGCACTGGGGATTTGAGGTTGGGCAACCTAGATCTGGGGGACCTAGATCGCAGATGTCACATAGTAAAAGGATACCACCTATCTCTTGGAGGAAGCACCTGACCCCCATAGAGACAGGTTCCATAAAAAACTCACCCTTGGAAGAAGAGTGAGGGGCGTTGGTTACGGACCATGGTCGCATGCCCTTATCGCCGCTGGGTACCCATTTTACGCCCAAACGACAATCCACTATGTTGCAATCTTAGTAGCAACTTTTGCCTTAGACTTATAACGCGAGACAAGTATTATTTGTGCCCCTCCCTCTTGCTTGACTTGGATAGAAATCAAGATTGTAATGTTTTGTTATCAGGTCAGATTTGGGACTTGAGATAAATAGCTATTCTACTGATGGAAGAAGATTAACAGTAACTTTCTCTGTATCCATTCACCCCGAGTGTGTCTGTAGTTTACAAGAGATTAATTGATATCTACCATTATAAACATTTATGATGAACTGTTCCAGTAATTCAAAAGTCAGTGAGAGACTTATATTTACTCAGTTATTCAATTAGAAAAGTTTAGAGTACTGTTGAAGAAGATTTCTGCTCATGTCGCTGTGAAATTATCTTAGACAATAAATCCTCTTACGATGTAAAAGTTGTCTGATTCACCACCTCTTATCCTTTATTATCCAATTCCCCACGCCATAGCAAAAATAGTGTGCCCGAGTGTGCCCTCAAACAAGAAAACTCTAACTCAAGACAATGGAAGACCATGGTGCAGAGGCTATAGCACTACCCAAGACAAGTGAACAATGGTTTGATTTTGGAGTTTCCTTCTACAAGAGCTGCTTACTAGAGCTAAAGAGTCTCTTCTACCCTTACCAAGAGGTCAATCCTAGCTACTAAAATTCCAAACTGCCAATTTGGATCCCGGTATGTGTGGCACAAGCTAACAACTTCACTTGCAATACCTTCTCCTGCTGCTCCTGTCCCTAGTGCTGCTGGGATGAGGGGTGGGGGGGGGGTACCACGTGAGGTACCAGTGCCTGCTCCATCAGTCACCGCTTCTTCAACTGCTACTTCTGCTGTCATCCGGGGGGGGGGGGGTGTTGATCTTCCTCGTCTCCCTCTTCCTCTGCTTCCTTTCCCTTGGATATTGGGTGGGGGGATGGTGTACCACAGCCCGGCTGCTCTCAGTGTTTTTTGTTGGGCCTTCTTGAGACAGATAACTGTAAGCTTGACAAGCGTAACAGTGGGGAGAGCCTTAGGTGGGGCACTCGTTGGTGCCCCTCTCCCCCATACTGCCAACATCTGAAGACTCTTCTCACCTGCTGACTTCGTTCTCCCCTCCCTTGATTTTAGGGTTGGTGGCTGCCTCTCATTGCAAATGTTCTCATGGCTGTGACCTTTCCGGAATCGGGGCTGTTATTCTCCGTCATTTTTTCCTCTGGCAAACTGTCTAAAATGTTTTTTATCGCCATCACTACATCTGCTAACATGCGATTGTCATCAAACAAATAACTACATAGATACGTGTTTACTAATCTGCACATATGCTATTGGGTTATTGCTCTTTCTATTCCCTTCCGAAAGATGGGCGTTCCGTGTAACAAATGAATCACAATCTCAAAAAATACGAGCTAGAAAATTGAGAACTGATTCCCCCTCTCTAATTTTTGGTTGATAATTTTCTTTCTGGCATCAGACAAGGTGTATTTCTCAATTAAACATCGTTTTATTTCGGTAGAACATCTTAAACTGTCGCGTAGCCAGCAAATTACTTCCATTTTCGGAGCATTTATAAGCAATCTAATTACTTGAACTGCCTTTTCTCTTTCTGACCACTCATATGTGGCTACTTAAAATTCTATCAAAAACACTTATAGATTGAAACCCTTCATTAGGGCATTGATCATCAAAAGGCCTAACACTTGCCTGGAATTTTGGTAGTTTTCGGACTACCACGTTTTGATTATCTTCACTTAGCTGTGGATGTGTGCTTTCACTCACGTGTATTTGAACTTCATTTATGTAAGTCGCAGATGCTGTGATTGTGTGCTGATCCTCTTCCCGTTCAACTAATATTTTGTTTATCAACTCTGCTAGGTTATCTAACCTATTTTCTAAATCCTGTGTTCTTTGTTCTTGTCTATACTCTTCATTGAAATTACTATCACCTACTGCTCCTTCGTTTTCATCTCCTGCACCAGAAGTGTCTGCTGTGTTAAGCCTCATATACCTAGGTATCTTGAACTTTTTATTTGACCTCCTTAAAGTACAACTTAGCTCAAAGCATACACAAACAGACGTAATCTTTCACCTGAAACCAATTATGTATCATGTTGACGGATAATGAGACATCGGGACATTGTTTATTTCACTCTATTACAAAAGGTTCATGAATACACTTTACACAGCCAGATACTCTTCAGACGAGTACCATATTGCTCTTGGGAGTGCTCGAATGGTACTGACTCCCCTTCTGAGGAAGTAAATGCAATGTTGCTCTGTAAATATGCTGAACTACTAGATTTTGTGGATATCTTCACTGTGGCGGAAATATACTATTACCAAACGGCCTATGACACATCACTTATCAAACCTATGACACTTCACTTATAACAGAGTTCAGTGATCTCGCACAACAATTCATGAGAGTCATAATATTCTTAGAAGGTCATTAATTTCACTGTATATAACTCATATACGTCTACATATTTTTCAAACAAGGCTCGGAACATAATATATATATATATATATATATATATATATATATATATATACATATATATATATATATATATATATATATATATATATATATATACATATACTGTATATATATGTACATATATATACAGTATATATATATATATATATATATATATATATACATATATATATATATATATATATATATATATATATATATATATATATATATATATACATATCTATATATATACATATATATACATATATATATATATATATATATATATATATATATAGATATGTATATATATATATATATATATATATATATAGATATGTATATATATATATATATATATAGATATATATATATACATATATATACATATATAAATATATGTACATATATATATATATATATATATATATATATATACATATATATATATATATATATATATATATATATATATATATATATATATATATATATTTATACACACATATATATATATATATATATATATATGTATATATATATATATATATATATATATATATATATATATATATATATATATGTGTGTATATATGTATATATATATACATACATTAAAGTTATATGCACAGATACAAGAGAGATGTTGTCCAGACTCTTCGTTCTATTTATTTCATCTCTGAAGCTCGCCAGGAGTAACGGCCTACTTCAATATTTACACCCGAAGTATGGTGTATCTGTTTTATCTTCTTATCGATGCTTGGAATCTACCCGAAAGAAACTAAGGAAGGCTGAACTTGATCTGGAAGTTTTTACTCTACTGTCGCTTAAGAAATGTTGTTCTGAATTTTGTAAAGCTTCGTCTGTATTGGTCCTCACTCTGCAACACCGATTTCTACAGGGAATCCACGAAGGCTCTACTTGACCTCGAGATCAAACACAAGGGGAGGATAATTACCAAACATGAAACTACTATTAATGAATTATGTAGAACCCTTTTTAACTCTGTTTCCTTTTTGGATACCATGTACCTGAAAACTCTGTTGAATAAAAATATAATTTCCTTTGCTAATAAACAAAAACAAACTCATGACAGAAAGTTACACAATCTCGGTATTAATGTTCCAAATTTTATGAATCCTAAGAAAATGGTGTTTAATTATTCTAATCATGTAATGTCTAGGAGAGAGGAGTTTCTTCTTTCCTTAGGTTGGGACTTTTGCATGCCCAACTATCGTCCAAAATATAGCCAGTTTTTTTTTATGACGTTTGAACTTCTTTTTTCAATGATTAAGGCAACTACCTTTCCCCAGTGATATAAGCAACTCTCAAGGCAACTTGTACCATATTGCTCATAAAACATTTTCATCATTAAATACTAACTGGACTCTTTTCTTCAAGAAGGAGGAGTTCCATTTGTTTAAAAGCTTGGCTAAGAATCCTAATCTTGTTGTAACCAGACCGGATAAAGGTAAAGGCACAATATTGCTCAACAAAGCAAGTTCCTACTGTGCCAAAAATAAAGTTCTATGCTGCGTTACCTTTCATTAATAATGAAAATTATGGGAAACAAATTAAAAAGAGTAATTTCAAACAATTTTTTGAGCCTGGATCTTAAACTATTTTTTAAGAGTCACCTGACAGTGGGATCCATGTTTAAATTTAAGGATTCTCTCCCCGATCTAATGTGTTCTTCAGAGGTTTATATGTTTACTTGTCCGAGATGTTATCTCTGAAATTATGCAGGTTCCACAAAAAGACTGCTGAAAGTTCGCATAGATACTCATCGGGGAGTTAGCCATAGAACTGGATGTGGGCTCAACACTAAAGAGTTCTCAACAATGAGAGAACGTCCATCTAAATGTAAGACCAACATTTCGTATAAGAATTTTTCAAATCATAGCATAAGTGCCAAGCAACTCATCTCTGCTAGTATTACAGTCGTTGGTAATTAAAGAACAGGCTCTTCAACTAAACAGCCAATTATCCTCTGTCCTCATCCACAACACTTAAACCGGCAAATTTAGAATTTTCTTTCTAAGTGCTACCCTTCAGATAGTCACTCAGTTCTCTGGTCCAGTCAAGACAGGTTGATCTCCTTAGACAATCTTTTTGTTTTTTGTGTATTTTATTTTAAGATACTTCTCTTTTAGTTAACTTGATTTTATTTCTTGTTCTTACTTGTATATATGCATATAACTTCAATTTTAAACTGTTTTCTAATTTGTAGTTTGCTTATGATATTTAATGTCTTTTTTAGCCTTGATAATGGGAGGAATCCCAAAACGTCGGCATTAATAAACATGAGAGATGTTGTCCAGATTCTTCGTTCTTCTATTTATTTCTTCTCTGAAGCCTGACAGCAGCAATGACATATTTCAATATATATATATATATATATATATAATCTATATGAATATATATATATTATATATATATATATATATATATATATATATATATATATATATACATATACATATACATATATATATATATATATATATATATATATATATATATATATATATATATATATATATATATATATATGTATATATACACATATATATATGTATGTGTGTATATGTATATATATATATATATATATATATATATATACACACATATATATATGTGTATATATACATATATATATATATATATATATATATATATATATATATATATATATATATATATATATATATATATATATATATATATATATAGTGGTGTGTGAGAGCTACTGTACATCTCTTTTAAATCGTTTATATATGAAAGCATTACTTATGTGTTTTGTATGCCTTTGTGTAAATTGTTTGTATGCCTTTTTAGTTTTAGGATTTAAGATGCATTTATAATTCTTGCCCCCATATATTAACAATTTATCTATTACCTCCATCAAGGAGGTACTGCAATCGTGTCAGTTTATTTTTGTGTGTGTTTGTGGACATTTGCCTGTGGACAGGATTACGTCAAAACTTCTTGACGAATTTTGATGAAATTTTCATCGAGGATAGATCATGGAACATGGATGACCCCATTAAATGTTGGAGTTGATCAGATCCGGATCCGGATTCTGGATCCGGATTGCATTTTTCGTGTGCTTATGGACAGGATTACGTCAAAACTGCTCGACGCACTTTGACAAGATTTTCACCACTGATAGATAATAGGTCATGGAAGACTCCATTAAATTATGGAGATGATCCAGATCCGGATTTGTATTTTTCGTCATTGTAAAGATAACGTCAAAACTACCCGACGGATTTTAATGAAAATTTTACCAGAAATTTTGGAGTTGATCCAGATTCTAGTTTATTTATTTATTTATTTGTCTGTATGTCTGTGAGCAGCATTATGTCAAAACTACAAGACAGATTCTTATGAAATTGTGCGAGCGAGCAGTTACGTTGTAACTGAGAGGCGAGGTGAATGCAACTAATTGTTTTCAACAGAAAACAACCTTATATACAAGAGTTTTAATGGAAGAAGGTAAAAAAATAAAATTCAAACACATCAATTCATGAAAAGACAAGTTTAAACCGGTTCTGTTAACTGTGAGGGGTAGAGCACGATATACAACAGAAAAAAAAATTGCTGTTACGTTTTACA
The DNA here is from genome assembly GCF_036898095.1 of Palaemon carinicauda. Lineage (NCBI taxonomy): Eukaryota > Metazoa > Arthropoda > Malacostraca > Decapoda > Palaemonidae > Palaemon > Palaemon carinicauda. The sequence continues at coordinate 126,777,014 of NC_090726.1, read as the reverse complement.
AGTGTGTGAAACACGTGCGTTACACGCCACATTTCATGTGAAACGTGGCTCCCTGCTTTTGAGAAGCGTACTGTAGGTAGATCATCTTTCAGGAGTTACACAGGTTCAAGATGATCATTGGAGACCCAGTCTGCTTTGCCATGAAGGCTCAGTAAGAACGCCTTTATTGTTCAACGGATCACAAGGAAAGGGCCCATGTACGGGTGTCATTGTGCAGGATAATGTGCAATGCCTTGTGCAAGTCTGTTGGTATGTGTTGCTTTATTGAGGGCTTGTAAGTCTGGTGGGATGGGTTAAATTTTCCCACCACATGACGTAGGTGCTGAAGATTGTCGGAGAAGGCTGTCGACGGAAAAGATTAGGCAGGGACTACCAACGGGTTGCCATACACCATTTCAGCTGCCGAGACATCCAGGATGTCCTTAGGAGTAGTCCTTAGTTCCAGGAAGACTCAGAGAAGATGAGTAAACTAGTTTGAATCACTGCATCTAGACATCAAAGCAGCTTTGAGGGTGCAATGAAAATGTTCAACCACTCCTTTGGCAGCAGGGTTGTAGATGGTTGTCTGATGTTGAGTGATTCCCAGGAGATTTGCTACTGATGTCCCTAATTGAGAGGTGAAAGTGGTACCCCTGTCAGAGGTAATATAATCAGGGATACTAAATATTGTTATCAATCCTTATGATAAGGCATATGTTTACGAGGTAGACTTTGCAGTTTTCACGGAAAGGGGTTCAGGCCAATGAGTTGAGGGGTCGATGATGGTAAAGAGGTAACGATGTCCTTGTGATGTGGGTAGGGGCCCAACTACATTGACATGAATGTGGGAAAAACGACGCTGAAGTTGAGGAAAGGTGTCCACTATTGAATATGTGTGTCGATGTACTTTTGAAGTTTGGCATGAAGTACAGGCGCGGACCAAATCCATAGCATCATTAATAATGCCCTGTTAAATAAATTTCACCTTCAGTAGCTGTGCAGTAGATCGGCGTGAGAGATGTGAAAGGCCTCCTGTTGGCATATGGGAGCAGGTATCCATGGTGTAGGTCTACAAATACTGATATCACAGAGGTGAGTGGCATTGCAGTTTTCGAGTGGGACATCTTCCCAAGGAGGATGCATCGGATGTCCTACATGCTTAGTATACTGGATCTTTTCGTTGGGCTTCTGCCAAAGCATTGTAATTCATCCTAGATGAATGGTTGCCAATGTGTTTCTTGACAGGGCATCGGCAATGGGATTCACTTTCCAAGGGACATATTGATGGATGCAATTGTATTCAGTCATGGCAGAGAGATGCTAGCGTTAACGGGTGGACCAGGCATTGGACTGTTGAGTGAAGGGATGCACCAGAGGCATGTGGTCCATGCGAATGACGAAGGGCGTACCTTCCAAGAATTGGCGAAAGTGACGGACAGCCAAGTACACTAGCAGCAATTTGTGGTCGAAGGTAGAGTAAGCTGATACAGCCTTGGACAGTTTTCTACGGAAGAAGGCCAATGATTGGGGCGAGCCATTGATCGCCTGTTCGAGTACTGCACCAATAGCGGCATGGCTATCATTAGTGGGGAGAAGGAGAGGTGCATGTGGCACAGGAGAAGTGAGAGCGGCAGCGGTTGATAAGGCATTCCACTTCAGGTCTTTTGGCTTGCTCTTGAGGCAGGCGTAGAGATGGCAAGAGTAGTGGCAAGAGTGGTGGCAGAAAATAGTGATAATAGTCTATCATGCCCAAGAATTATTGCAGTGCTTTGATGGTCGAGGGCGTAGGGAATTTCTGCATGGCTACTAGATACTTCATTGGCGCCAAAGGTACACTTGCCGTACCAGACTACAAGGGAGTTCTTTTATAGGCGGTTACACACGATGCGTAGGTGATGAAGGTGTTCCTCTTTAGAGGAAGAGGACACAAGCATGTTGTCCACGTAACATACACAGAAGGGGAAGTCCCCTAAGATGCTATCCATGAGACATTGAAAAGTGTTCCTAGCATTACAAAGACCAAAATAGGAGTTATTGAAGGAGTATGTATAGAAGGAAGTGGTAATGGTGGTCTTAGGGATGTCTTCTGGATTCATGGGCACCTAATAATACCCTTTCAGGAGGTCGAGCATGGAGGAAACCTTTGCTTTGTGCAAGTGTGTCATGTTGGCGATGTTTGGAGGGGCTAGTGATCCGGTTCTGTCTGCATGTTCAAATGCCTGAAATCCCCAAACTGATGCAGGGAGCGATTTTTCTTCAGGATGATGTGTAAGGGTGACGACCATGGGGGTGAGGCCTTTTGGCAAAGGCCCATTTTATCCATTTTGGTGAACGTTTGTTTCTCTTACTTACTTACTTACTTTGATGGCTGTTTTTCCGGTCCCATACAGCAGGGGAACTCCACTCTCTACAGGACCTCCACTGTCGTTTTACCTTGTTCGTTCACAGTATTTATCTTTTCAAGTCACATATTGTTCATTTACTGTTAAATCGCCACTGTCAAAAGACTCATGAAATAAGAAAGTCTTCAGTTTCCTCTTTAAAGCCTTAATGTCTTCAATCATTCGAATGTTTCGTGGGAGCTTATTGTATAGTCCCGGGGCCACATATTTAAAGGCTCTGGAGCCTAAAGTAGACATAAATCTAGGTTCCAACAGTTTGAAGCCATCTGTAACTATTCTCATGTCGACACAATTTGTTGGCTGCGCAATATGTAGCAATTCTCTTAAGTATTTTGGACGACCAGTTCTGATAACTTGGTGGGTTATTGTACATATTTTAAATTCAATTCTCGCTTTCATCGGCAGCCAGTGTAAATCAATTAGTATAGTGGTGATCCTTTCTCTAGGTGGGACACTTTTTATCAGTCTTGCTCTTCTGTTTATTATGTTTTGTAATTTCTTAAGTTGCACTTTTGGTAAATTGTAGTAGATAGAGTTTCAGTAGTCAATCCTGGTAATAACAGTTTATCACAAGTTTCTTAACAGAATTTTCGTCCAGGTACTTTTTGATAAACGCAATACTTCTTAGATGATAACCAGCACTTTTTATTACATAATTTATTTGGGCATTTAGAGACAGGTTACAGTCAAGAAATACACCTAGATCTCAAACTTTACTAGATATCGGCACCGAGTCATTATTTATGTTCATTTGAATATCACCTAAGTTTCTCACACTGTTTTTCTTGCCCACCACCATGAATTCAGTTTTGTTCTCATTTCATTTTAGTTGTTTAAATGTCATCTATTCTCTAACACTATCAAGGATTCGGTTTAGAGTTTCAGTAGTGTCATGTATATCATTTATGGAGAAGTAAAATTGTGTGTCATCTGCAAATAGTTTAAACTTCACGCCATGCCTTTGTAGCATTTTCGATAGACCAATAATATAGACGCAGAATAAGACTGGGCCAAGTACACTCACCTGGGGTACCCCTCTGTTTAAGGGTTCATATGATGAATAAGAGTTTCCAATTTGTACACAGTAATTTCTACCAACCAAATAGTCTTTTAGGTATTCGAAAGCTTGATCTTCAACGCCGATGGACCGTAGATCACATAGTAGCAGTTCATGCACAACTGTATCAAAAGCAGTACTGAGGTCGAGCAATATTAAAATACCACATTTATTTTCATCCATCATTTCTAGCATATCATTTACAACAGAGGAGATGGCTGTCTCTGTAGAGTATAGTTTTCTGTAGGCAGATTGGTTGTCAGGCAAAGCTTCTATTACTTCTAAGTGGCTGACTAGTTGTTGAAGAATTACATATTCAAGCACTTTTGAGACAAAGGATAGATTTGAAATAGGTCTATATGAGCTTAATTCCTGGTAGTCCAGTGCATTTTTCAGAACTGGTGTGACTATAGCCATTTTCTCAGATTTAGGAAACTTACATTCATCAATGCTTGCATTTTCTATTATCATTATCATTTCGGCTAGACTAGAAAAGTCTCTCTCTCCAATTACTTCAGATAATGGCACAGGATCGATCGCGCAGTTTGTTTTCTTTGCTTTCTTGATAATTCTGGTGATGTCATCTTGTATTATGTTGTTAAATCGTATCAATTTTGTCTGTGTGCCTGGTGTATCATTAATCTGATGTTGAGTATTTACAAATGATCTGGTTATATTTTCAATTTTGTTTTTAATGAATACTAGAAAATTTGCTGCTAGTTCCTGGTCACTGTATCCATCTGGTAGCTTCTTTTCTTTTACATTTCCAATTATACCATTCAGGAGACGATATAACTTATTAATGTCTGTTGCTGCTTCGAGGATCTTTCTCTTATAGTATTCACTTTTTTCCCTTCTTAGTAGGTAGTTATATTGACACGCAGTAGTTTTGTATTCTACCCAAGTACTTTCAGTTTTTAACCTATTCCACTTTCTTTTTTTACGTCTTTTTTCCCTCTTTTTTACCAAAGTCTCTCCATCAAACCAAGGAGGTTGGTCTTTTACAGTTATAGTCTTTTCCATCGGTGGGCACATGGTATCATATTCACTTTTACTCATAAGACAGTTAGCACACTTAGCTCCTAACAGACGTTGGTCATCATGATCACAGGGAATGTTGATAGCATCATTTATTTTCTTTATAACTTCTTCAATAAATACGGTAGGAGAAAAATTTGATTTATGTCTAAAGTTTATTTTCTTTACTAATGCATGTTTCTGTAGAGGTAGACTAAACTTAATAAGTTTGTATACCGGGGAGATAGTACATTTCTCTTCGACTTTTATATCAGATACAATATTATTCATGTCATCACTTATAATTAAGTCTAACGTATGACCAGTTAAAGTAGTTGTGTAGTTGACATTATTCAATAGTCGATATGATTCTATTAACTCACTAAATGCCAAAGCGTCTCGGCTACCAAACGATCCAGTACCAGAAACCTGAATCTTGTGAACACCGGGGGGCCATTCATCTTAATATGGTGATGAATACCATGTTTGGTAGGAACCGTGGGTGTTTGGCGAAGTTCTGGACAGAAGACTTCCGGGTTTGATGTGAGGAGGTGGGTATAGGCATCCGTGGGTGCGCTGATGTCGAGAGCAAGGTTGGAGTGACCAGGTTGAAAAGCTGTGGATGAGAAAGAGTCTGCAATGACTAGCTGTCAGTGAGTGATATCAACCAGGAGATGGTAATGTGAGAGGAAATCCACACAAATGATTGGCAATATGACGTCAGCAATGAGAAACATCCAATGATATTTGATGCTTCCAAACGATAATGTGAGGTTCTCATAACCATGGGTGAGGATTGCAGATCCATTGGCAGCTACTAGACGGACATTGGCAAATTTAGACAGAATACTTCGTGTCCTGCCAAGTGGTATTGGTAAAAGAGAATGGCAAGCACCCGTGTTTACCAAAAATCGTATGCCCATACCTGCATCATGTTAAAAGAAAAGATTAGTGACAGGGGAGATAACTGCCACAAGCGAAGGCCGCTTACATGTTTTTTGGCCACTGACAACCATTCAAACATTTCTTCGTAGCAGCCTTGAATCTGGAGTGATAGTAGCATAATTGCGGTCAATGGGCATCAGTGAGTGGCTGTAGAAGTCGTTGGTTGCGGCATGAGCTAGTGGTGGGTGGTGAGCGGTTTTGTTGCCACTCCGGTATGTCAAGGGGTGACCATCTGTGTCCTACCGCATTAACGTTGGTTTTGGTCGATGTTGAATAGTTGTCCTCTTTGTCAGGAGTGGAGGCGTTGATGGAATTCTTGAGGGTAGTGAAGTGGCTGTCCATAAGGGCATCGACTTTGGTCATCAGATCATTCATGGGTAAAATATTGACATAGGGTATGGCTCCGGGGTCACCAATGTGCGAGCAAGCAGTTAGGTTGTAACTGAGAGTCGAGGTGAATGCAACTAATTCTATTTCAACAGGCAGCAAGCTCATATACAAGACTTTAAATGAAAGAAGGTCACTAAAATTCAAACACATCAATTAATGAAAAGACAGGTTTAAATAGGTTCTGTTAACAGTGATGTGTAAGCGAGATATACTATAAAATTAAAATACTGTTACAGCGTACAAGTGTGCGGAACACGTGCAGAACAAATTTCCTTTTTACGACAGATAGATCTTAGACCATGGATGACCCCATTAAACTTTGGAGATGAATCAGATTTGGATCTGGATTCTACATTCAGATATGTCTTTTTCGCCAATTTAAAGATAACGTGAAAACTACTTACGGGTTCTGTCGAAATTTTCACCACAGATAGATCTTAGGTCATAGACTATCCTAATGAATTTTAGAGATGATCCTGATTGGGATTCTAGTTTAATTATTTATTTGTCTGTGTGTCTGCGGACAGAATTACAACAAAACTACAAGGGGGATTTAGGCAAAATTTTCACTACAGATAAATCTTAGGTCATGGACAAGCCCATTGAAATCTAAAGATTATCCGGATCCGGATTCTATATTCTGATGTACATTTTCTGCCATTTTAAAGATAATGTCAAAACTACTCGACGGATTTTGAAAGAGTTTTCAGCACATGTAGATCATAGGTTACGGACGACTCCATTAAATTTTGGAGTTGATCCAAATTCTAGATGTGGATTTGCATTTTTCGCCATTTTAAAGATAATGTTAAAACAAATTGATGGATTTTGATGAAGTTGCCACCACAGAGATAGATCTTAAGCCATGGACAATTCCATTAACCTTTGGCAGAGGTCAGCAATCTCTGAATGCTCATGTTTCATAATTATGTATGTTGTGTTAGTTATCTATCCTGCCGTAAAAATTCTTAAATTATAAATGTAAGCTTTTCCCCTACTATTCTATCATAGGCCTAAGATGCATCCACCATCATGTCTGTCTCACCTTTTCCTTGCCTCAAATCTCCCACACCCCCACCTTTCTAATCTGGCAGTTACCACAGAAAAACACTAATGCTTAAACAACAGAAAATTCCAACCAAGAGATGGCCCGGGAACAAGCATTGCATTTTATTGCCAAGATGTATGCCCACACATGCCATGACCAGCCAATCATGAACCTCTTATATAGCCAAGAGACCTGTTTAGGATGTCATATCCAAGTTCAGTGGCCAAGGACTGGCCTCTTCCTCATAACGGCTAGCTACGGGGAGAGGACAGGAGACTCTCTGATCAGCCCCATCTCTCCTAGGACCTGAAGTCAGACACTTTTACGTCTTTACCACTTTCCAGTCTAGAGAGTCGAAAGTCTGGGACTCGCTAGGAAATTGGACAGCTATGACGGTGGTCAATGATGGTTGAGCTAAATAGGGAGGAAGATCTTCAATAAGGTCCGGTGGGTGAGATAGGAGCTAAGTCATTTTATTAATTGTATTCGGCCAGTGAAGGACCTGTTGAAATTTTTCTGTCAGCACGGGACCATTAGTTCTAGGTCTACTTACAGGTTGACGGACCAAGCCGGTCCAAAGTCACACAACACATGAGGGTGAGTGTGGGGGTAATTACTGAAGGAAATTGAGATTTAAAATCTTGTGTAGTGCTGTGAGGGTTAAGGTAAGGTGAATTTGCTTCTATAAAATTATGCCACTAATACATTTGTACAATGTTTTATAGAGACACCTGGAAGCTAAATGAGAATACACAAGATAGCAAAAGTAGAGATAACTCATCAAGGGCTCTAACACGTATCAGACAGATCATGGAGAAAAATGGAAGAGTTTTATAAAAAGAGGAAAGGATAATAGCTAGATGGAAGGAGTACTTTGAAGTGTTACTAAATGAATGAAACCCAGAACAATAATTAAAGAGAGAAACCCTCGTGAGAGAATTGTCCGGGGAATCAGCAGAGAAGAGGTTAAGATGGCACTAGATAAAATGAAGAAGGGGAAAGCAGTAGGACCCGATGGAATACCAGCTAAAGTGTGGAAGTGTTTAGGAGAGGAAGGCATAGACATTTTGGGGGATTTAATGATTAAGATATATCGCCAAGACAGAATGCCAGACGTGGAGAAACACTCAAATGGTTCCAATCTATAAAGGGAAGGGTGATGTGCAAGAGTGTGGGAACTACATAGGAATTAAACAAATATAAAATTTGATGAAAATATATGAGAGGATCATAGAAGGAAGATTGAGAATGAAAACCACAATTTGTAAAGAACAATTTGGTTTTATGCCAGGCAATATTGGAGGCAAAATTTGAACTAAGTTAGACAGTAGAGAAATGTAAAGAGAAACAAATGACTACACCTGGTGTTTATTGATTTTGGAAAAGCATATGATAGGGTACCTAGGCAAGAGATGTGGAGCTTGAAAGAGGCAACCACGCGAATAAGAAGCACTACTGAAACTACAGAGAAGTTTAAGATAAAAGTTAGTCTCCCCCAATGTTCAGCCCTTAGACTCTATGTGTTTGATATTGTGATGGATGTTATAACATCGAAAGTTAGAAAAGAGGTATCATGGTGTGCAATGTTTGCTGATGACATTGTGCTGATTGATCTAACAAGAGAAAGTGTCCAACTCAAGCTAGAAAGATGGAGAGAAGAACTCGAGAGTAGAGGCATAAAAACTAGCAGAACAAAGACAATATATGTGGACAGGTGAAGAGAATGGCAAGGAACAGTGAAATTAAGCCCAGAAGCCATAAAGATGGTTAGCTCCTTCAAATACATTGGTTCTGTTATGAATGAAAAGGGAAACCTAGATGCAGAAGTCAGATATAAAATTCAGTGAGCATGGATAAATTGGAGAAAGTCATCAGGGATACTTTGGGATAAGAGGATTAGTGCAAGAGTTAAAGGAAAGTTTTATAAAAGTGTAGTTAGACCAGAGATTTGGCCACTGAAGAAAGAACAAGAAAGGAGAATGGAAGTGGCCAAGATGAGAATGGTGAGATGGATGTGGGGTGTCTCCAATAAAAGATAAGATTGATTGATTGATTGATTTAAAGTTTTCAGGCATCCTGACATCTAAGGTAATTGATGCCGATATCATTTAGTTTATATATATATATATATATATATATATATATATATATATATATATATATATATATATACATAAATTAAAGAATATTCAATTAAAACCATAAAAGTTGAATATCATTATAAAAGTTAGATAGTTTTCAGAAGACCTGCTTCTGAAATAAATCTAAAAATACCACTTGATTAGTAGGACACATCATGTCCAAGAATCTTGTCAAGGATAAACCTGCCACCCTCACCTCGAGCCTCAAACAAATATCTATTCCTTAAGTTATCATAATTGGGGCATTCGGTCAACAAATGCCTCTCTGTTAGAGGTACTAAACAGTCGTCACAATACGGTTGGTGTTGGCCCTTCAGCAGAAACTCGTGTGTCAACTGAGTGTGACCAATACGGAGACGACAAAGAGAAGTCTCCCATTTTCGGGGCATCATGTTATACCTCCAAGGAGATATGACATTTGTTACTTCTCTCATTTTATTGCCATCTAGACTATTCCAGTGCTGTTGCCATTTATTGCAAACCAATTTCTTGATGTTAGGTAGGAAAACATCACATGGAATGGGATACCTTCTTGGCAGCAAATCAGATGCAGTATTCTTTGCCAGTGAATCTGCCTTCTTATTCCCAGACACACCTACATGTGCTGGAACCCAACAAAATCGAACCATTATACCTCTCCCTCCAATAATAAAAAGCCATTCTAAAATCTTTAAAACTAGAGGGTTACTAGAATTATAAACTTCTAAAGCTTGAAGGACACTCCTTGCTTCACTAAAAATTGTAAAATTACCCTCCTTCTTCAACGCTATTTTCTCAATAGCGGTTAATATGCCATACAGTTCGGCAGTAAATATGGAAGCTGTTAGAGGAAGTGCACCTCTACAATCAAAACCATTACTATGTACTCCAAATCCAACGCCAGCATCAGATTTGGAGCCATCAGTATATATAAAAGTCGATCCTCTATGTTCTTCAACATGTTCCATAAAAAGAGATCTGGCTTCTAGGTCAGTCATATTCTTCTTAACTCCAATAAAGTATTTACAAAAAGGTATCTCTGGTAATTTCCATGGAGGCGTTGATGATACCTTGAATGGAAGTACCTTACTTCTAATTATATCCAGACTATTTAATAAACATTTCACCCGAAAGCCATAAGGTTAGGGAGATTTTGGGTGCAACTCAAAGTATGATGTGTGTCTTACAAGGGTTGCGGTATGAAAGGCTAAATAGTTAGGGAGTCTTTGCAATCTAAACCAATACCGAAAAATAGAAGACATTCGGTAAAGGTCTAGAGGTAACTCTCCAGCATCAACAAGGAGACTTGGGATAGGTGAGGTTCTAAACGCTCCTGTGGACAATCTAATACCAACATGATGTATTGAATCTAATATTTTAACCGGCTTGAGGTGGCTGAAGAGTATATTTCACATCCATAACTAATTTTGGAAAAAATCAAGGCCTTGTATAATTTCAAAATAGTATTGCGGTCTGGCCCCCGCGATGGATGGGACAATACTTTTAAAAGATTTAGAGCCTCAATACATTTAGCTTTTAATGCTTTTAGGTGAGAAACCCATGTAAGTCTACAATCAAATATCAAACCTAAAAATTTAGCTTCCCCTACACATGGGATCCATTGACCTTTAATGTATATATCCGGGTCTGGATGTGCTCCCCGGATACGACAGATATGTACAATAGTAGTTTTACTTGTCGAGAACTTAAATCCATTCATATCGGCCCACTGGATAATTTTGTCAATTGAGAGTTGTAGTTTTCTCTCAACCATTGCCATTCTAGCTCCAGCAAATGATATGGAGAGATCATCCACAAATAATGTTGAGAGAACATCCCTGGGAATGATTGAGGATATCCCATTAATTGCTAGTGCAAAAAGGGTTACACTCAGCACACTACCCTGAGGAACTCCTTCTTCCTGGCATTTACTCTCTGATAGAGTTTCCCCCACTCTCACTTGAAAAACTCTATTTGAAAGAAATGCCTGAATAAATAGTGGCAGCTCTCCTCTCAATCCCAATTCATGTATTGTTTTAAGTATACCATATCTGCAAGTGGTATCAAATGCCTTTTCAAGGTAAAAAAAAGACTGTCACATGGTGCTGTTTGGAAGCAAACGCTTCACAAATAGAGGACTCAAGTCTTATCAACACATCAATCGTTGAGTGCATTTTTCTGAATCCACATTTAATTGGCGATAAAATACCCTTCTTTTCAAGGTACCACATCAGCCTTGCATTGACTATCTTCTCCATAATTCTACATAAACAAGTTGTCAATGCAATAGGTCGGTAGTTTGCTGCTAAAAACTTGTCGTTACCGAGTTTTAAAAAGATTAAAATAATGGCTAGTTCCCAAACACTTAGATAACTATGATCATCATTATTATTATTATTATTATTATTACTATCCAAGCTACAACCCTAATTGGAAAAGCAAGATGCTATAAGCCCAGGGGCTCCAATAGGGAAAAATAGCCCAGTGAGGAAAGGAAATAAGGAAATAAATAACTGAAGAGAACAAATTAACAATAAATCATTCTAAAAAAGTAATGTCAAAAGAGATATGTCATATATAAACTATTAACAACGTCATAAACAAATATGTCATATATAAACAATAAAAAGACTCATGTCAGCCTGGTCAACATAAAAACATTTGCTCCAACTTTGAACTTTTGAAGTTCTACTGATTCAACAACCCGATTAGGAAGATCATTCCACAACTTGGTAACAGCTGGAATAAAACTTCTAGAGTACTGCGTAGTATTGAGTCTTATGATGGAGAAGGCCTGGCTATTAGAATTAACTGCCTGCCTAGTATTACGAACAGGATAGAATTGTCCAGGGAGATCTGAATGTAAAGGATGGTCAGAGTTATGAAAAATCTTATGCAACATACATAATGAACTAATTGAACGACGGTGCCAGAGATTAATATCTAGATCAGGAATAAGAAATTTAATAGACCTTAAGTTTCTGTCCAACAAATTAAGATGAGAATCAGCAGCTGAAGACCAGACAGGAGAACAATACTCAAAACAAGGTAGAATAAAAGAATTAAAACACTTCTTCAGAATAGATTGATCACCGAATATCTTAAAAGACTTTCTCAATAAGCCAATTTTTTGTGCAATTGAAGAAGACACATACCTTATATGTTTCTCAAAAGTAAATTTGCTGTCGAGAATCACGCCTAAAATTTTGAAAGAGTCATACAAATTTAAAGAAACATTATCAATACTGAGATCCAGATGTTGAGGAGCCACCGTCCTTGACCTACTTACAATCATACTTTGAGTTTTGTTAGGATTCAACTTCATACCCCATATTTTGCACCATGCACTAATTTTAGCTAAATCTCTATTAAAGGATTCACCAACCCCAGATCTACATTCAGGGGATGGAATTGATGCAAAGAGAGTAGCATCATCTGCACATGCAACAAGCTTATTTTCTAGGCCAAACCACATGTCATGTGTATATAGTATGAAAAGTAATGGGCCAAGAACACTACCCTGTGGAACACCGGATATCACATTCCTATACTCACTAAGGTGCCCATCAACAACAACTCTTTGAGATCTACTACTTAAAAAATCAATAATAATGCTAAGGCAGCACTAAAATCAAGGCCAATCATACAAACTTCCCAACCACAATCAAGGGATTTCTGTACTGCATTGGAGATTGTAAGAAGGGCATCACATGCTCCAAGGCCTTTACGAAAACCAAATTGCAAACTAGGGAGTATTCTATTAGTAATGCTTAAAATAATTAACTTTGTATCAAAATGTACATGTTTAATCATTGCATATGGAATTCCATCGGGTCCAGGGGCTGTATCGTTACAAGTGGAAAGTGCCGAATCACATTCTCTTTCAGTGCTGGTGACCAGGAGATGCTACATTCTTGCACGATACATTTGAAAAATGGTCAACCAGGGCATTGCTAACTTCATTTCCTTCAGTCACATACTGACCATTCACTTTCAACACTGGTGGTGGGTTTGGGGTAAATTTTCCTGCAATCTTTCTTATTTTCCTCCATACAGAAGATGGTGGTGTTTTACTATTAATGGAGGAAACAAAAGCCACCCAAGATTGGCGTCTAGCTTCTTTCATGGCACGACGGAACTGTGCTCTACACTTTTTGTATGTTATCAAATTTTCATCCGTACGGCGTCTACGCAATCTAGTCAGAGATTTTCTGGTGGTTCTGTGCAAGGCTGTTAATTCTGAAGACCACCACGGGACTGGTTGTCTTTTGAATAGTCCTGTGGTTTTGGGAATCGAATTGATTCCTGTTGTAGGGAGAGTTCCATTAAGTAGGTCTATGGCATCATCAATACTTTCAAACTGTTCTGCTCTCCCTTCGATTTCACTTAGCTCACAAAATTTAACCCAGTCTGCCTTGTCAAGACTCCATCGTGGCGATCTTTGTAAAGGCGGACCCTTGTTGGTGTTTATAATGATTGGTGCATGATCATTAGCATGCCAATCATCTAATGTCCTCCTATCAAAATCAAGAAGGCAGTTAGAGCTTGCAATTGAAAGGTCAATGCATGACAAGGTACCTGTCTGAACATGGAAGTGCGTGGGCTCTCCTGTATTAAGGAGTCCCACATCCTCATTCTCCACAATTGATGAGATAATATTGCCCCTTGTGTTTGCCAAAACATCACCCCATAAAGGATGTCCACCATTCATATCTCCCAGTTAGAGAAAAGGTTGAGGGAGTTGTTGAATGACCTCTGCTAAATCATCATATAAAATATTATCATTTGGAGGTAAGTACAGAGAGCATATTGTATATTTTCTTCCTATATCAATTCGTACAACCACTGCCTGCAGGGTTGTACGTATAGCCATAGGTATTTGGGGAACATCTTGACGAATGTACATGAGACTTCCGCCATTGCTCCCTGCTTGTTGATTATATGGTGTTCTATAGCTAACATACTCTCGAGGACTAGGAGTGTTAGAATCAAGCATACTTTCCTGTAGACATACAATTATGGGGGAATGTTCATGAATTAGGAGCTTAAGTTCTTCATTTCCCCCCCTCAAACCCTGACAGTTGCATTGCAAAAGGGAGGAGAAAACTATGGATTATTTCTGGAAGACATCTTGGATGAGGTCTTCCCATTAGCAGTTTTTAATCTAACATTATTACCTGTAGGTTTCTTCAGAGATGGTCTTGTTATGTTGTGTTTTACGTTTGTGTTTTTCTTTGTATACTTTTGATCTATTTGTTGAGGTGGATGGTGGAAGTCAACTTGAATTTCTGATTTATTCAGTTTATCTTCTGGTTCATTAGAAACATCAACAGACAAAACATCAAATTTATTTGATGTCATAAGTTCAGTGTTTCTAATAGAGGGGGGGGGGGGGGGGGAGAGAGATGGATGTCTCTCTCTTTTACGATTGATAGATGGTGGGATTCTAGGTTTTTGCACCTTTCCCACTACAGGTACATCAGGTAAGTTGGTTTTAACTGGAACCTCCATCAAATCAGACAAGGACACGGCCTGAGAGAGGTTTGTACTATTTTTTGTAATGGGGAACGAAGGCTGCACAGCAATGGGCAATGACCTAGTGTTAATACACCGTGGTTAAGCCTCAGGAGGTAATATGGTTACCTCGTTATTTGAAATTTTATCAGATGGTATACTTTTTTTTTGAGCTATTGGCAGTATTAGGTTGGTTTAATTTTAATGCCTTAGCATATATATTTGATTTATTTAATAGTCTTTTGGCATGGGTCACACTTATATGTTCTAAGTTCGATTTGTTGAGGGCAGCTTCTTCCAACTTATATAGCTTGCAGCTCTTGTCTGTGGATTTATGATTTGAGCTGCAATTTAAACACTTGGCTCCAAGTGCACACTCTCCATGGTAAGATTTGGAGCAAATACCACACATTTTCTCATATTTTCAAACTTTAGACGGGTGCCCAAATTTAAAACAATTAAAGCATTGCAGTGGCTTCTGCTTGAATGGTCTTACTTTAATCCTTTCGTTCTCAATAATAATATGATAAGGTACATCAACATCCTGGAACGTAAGGATTATCATTGATGTACCTTGGACTTTGTGAACTTTCCATACATTTAGTGGACACATGGCCAGTATCTCCTCCTCTGTAAATTCATATAGATCTCTGTTAAAAACTAACCCCCTTCCGAAGCTAAAATTTAGGTGGGGTATGACATCTGACTTAATGTCATCATTACTTGTTTTCATGTTGGACAATATTACAGACTGTGTACTGGATTTGGCATGGATAAGGAAACTATTTTTTTCCAAAACGAGATATATCGCCTGGTGCAATAGTTCTTACTTTTTTCTGAATCAATTTGCATATTTTGAAATAATTCCCTGTAACCCCCTTTGATTCAGCTATAAGCCACATCGGTGGTTTTGGCTTCCTCTGGGAAGGCATAACTAAATATGCGTCTTTTTCCAACCAATTGGCAGGCCTATACACATCCAAGTCCTTTGGTACCTTATCGCAGACAGCAGCCGCGACATTCAAGTTATTAATCTTAATATTATTCAAGTTACTTATTGCACTAAATGCTTCATCATAACTACTGTAAGATATCCATGAATCCCATGTTTCAGCTTCAAGTTTCATCCTTATTTCTTTTATACATCCATAGCATTCAAATGCTTTATATAGATCATCATTTTTGTCTCTATTTGAAATTTGGGTAACATGAAGGATTCGAAGTTTCCACGTGTTACACAAATTAGTCGATTTTGAAATATCAGTAGAATGGTCCTTTCCCGTCCCAAGGTCAACAACAGAACTTTCCTTATTCACATTATCAGAGGTCGTCAACAGTGCCGAGGGGGGGGGGGGGGAGAGTTAGCTAATCCAGGGGATGGGGGAGTCAGTATTTGAAGGGTCCATAGTTAGGGGTGGGATTTTCTTTGTTTTTTGTTAGTGTTGTTGGTTTACCTGCTTGAGAATTTTAAGAAAGTATCATACGTTGGAAAGGAAATTTGCATTCTCCACTATCGGCACAATGAGTGTATACTTCCCAGATGGTCCACTCCATACCCTACCTGAGGGATAGAATCAAAACAGATATAGAGGCACAGGTGTAAGCTAAACCCGCCTGTTAGGACTGAGACCAAGAATATATGGAATCATCCTCCCTATATCTGTAACGATGGGCTTCCGGCCAAAAGCCAAGATTCCTACTTCAAAGATTGGATCCCCCTGGATTCCGATAACCCAACCCTTGAGAGTAGTTCCGCCAAAAAGGTCCAAACCATCTTTGGGATGGCTGAGATCATCCAATACTCTCATATATAGCTTTGAATGCAAATACCTCCCAACTGTGAACCCTTCTCCCATTCATCTAAGCAGGCAGTAATAACGAATGTGGAAATATCCACGCCATTTAAATAAAATAAGAATAAATAGATAAATAAATAAATGAACAAATAATATATATATATATATATATATATATATATATATATGTATGTATATATATATATATATATACATATATATATAAATATATATATATATATATATATATATATATATATATATACATATATATATGTATATATATATATGTATATATATATATATATATATATATATATATATATATATATATGCATACATCTACACATGCACACGCATATATATATATATATATATATATATGTATATATATATATATATATATATATATATATATATATATATATATATAAAACTTAAGAGAAATAATACTCATAGAGTCAGGACAGCAAGACAAAAGAAAGTTGATAAAATTAGGAGAAGGTCGAAGAAATATTGAGCAGAAGGAATGGAGGAAAGGGAGAGAAATTTACATTCGAACTTGGGGAGCAATTTCCCCAAGTTCGACACCCCTCTTAAGCTTGCCGCACACTGAGCCGGAACGGAACCGCCGCCGAAGTAACCGAGGCCTCAGAACAGAACAGAAACGACGTCCAGTGCGCACACTGAGCCAGAAGCCACAGAACGGAACCGACGCAGAATTTTATATAAACGAAGGTAGTTTTCCTTAATCATAACCGAGTTTTTATTTAATTGATGTTACAATGATTAGATATTCTGTATATCAATCTTTTATCGAATCCGTAAGCCAGATGTTTATATGTTTTCAAAAAAAGAAAAAAAAAATAATAATAATAATAATAATTAATAATCACTCCAAAATTCTTTGTATAAAATCATATGTTCACATCATTGTTATTAAAGTACATTCGTAAAATTTCTGACATCAGCAAAAAAAAAAAAAAAAAAAAAAATAATAATAATAGTAAACAATAATAATAAATAATAATCACTTCTAAAATCTTTTGATTAAATCATATGTTTACATCATTGTTATCAAAATACATTCATCAAATTTCTGACATCAGAAATATATTGGTTGCTATCACACTAATCTCCGAATTCCTCAGCAACCCTCTCCAAAACAACCGCTGCAGTCGTTCTGCGCATGCGCAGCTTGTCAGACGCCACCCACGCTTCAGAAAAAATATCTTTCAAAGAATACTGCGTCGGTTCCGTTCTGTTCTGTTGCGTCAGTTCCATTCTGTTCTGGCGCGTCGGTTCCATTCTGTTCTGGCCCAGTGTGCGCAGTCAGGTAAGAATGCATGCTTTCGATTTCTATCGGATGATTCGGTTCTGTTCGGGCGCGTCCGTTCGGGCTCAGTGTGCGGCAAGCTTTACCCGTCACAATTCTTCAACAATATGAAGAAACCACATGACTGCATCAAGACATTCTCTCATTAAGAGGGTAAAAGATAAGATCCAGAATGATTTGATCAGGGGTACAGTCAAAGTATTAGATGTTTCAAAAAAAAAAAAAGGTCAGGAAAGAAGACTGAAGTAGTATGGTCATGTCATGAGGAGAGGTGATAAACATATATGTAAAAGATATGAATGAAATGGGGGAGGGGTGGAAGATAGAAGAAGGAGGGGAATGCCAAAGTTTACCGAAAGATAAGTGATTGAATGACATGAAGGAAAAGGTTCTAAAAATGCAAGATGTGAAGGACAGAGGAAGATGGAGAAGACTAACTAGAAACAACAACATTAGAAAGAGAAAAGCAAGAAATATATAAGTGATTTATGGCTACATGTTAATTCTTGGGGGCTTATTTTGTGTCACTGTTTTTCATAATATTTTTTTCCCAGGCAATCTACGGTATTGCCCAGTTAGAAGCGTATATGTAGACATTTTTGCGCATCTCAATGGAACTTATCAGTACTAGCGTTTTTTATAGTGTACGTACCAGGATCCTGGTACGTTCTGTAATTCTTTTATTTCTCAGCAAAGAATTATTTTTATTTAAGGTGCTATTCCCAATGTAATTGCGATCATTATTATCTTTTGTGTTCATGTTTTTGAAAGAGAGCCATTGCTGTTTTCTTCTGTAAATAAGTTAATGCAAATTAGTATTCCATTTATTTCATTGCTGTCCATTTATTTTATGCAAAGCAGTAGATAGCAGTATTTTACCATTGTGTGTGTGACTGCATGGATACTAACTCTTACTCATCAACAGCAAGCCCGATTATTCATGTACTGCCATTACCAAGCCTGACAGAGGCTTGAATTATTTTTCGTTGTGTTTGAGGCTATCGAGAAGGGTCACAAGGGTGTGGATTTAACTTTGTGTTGAACCTGACCTCCTCGGAGGTCGCACGTGTTTGCACGCCTCCAACATTAGATGTCTGGTATTATTGTGTGGGCTGTCTCCACAATCCTTTTTAGTTTTGCTTTTTCTCCCTTTTCTCCTTTTTCTTCTCCCTGTTTTTTTCGTTTATACTTATTTGTTGAGCCAAACCCTCAGGTAACAGAGTATATATGTATATATATATATATATATATATATATATATATATATATATATATATATATATATATATATATATATATATATATATATATATATATATATATATATATACGTTTGTGTGTTTATATGTGTGTATGTGTTTGTGTTTGATGATATTTGCAAAATAGATGACTAAAATTCAATTACTTTTCTAGCAGGGAACACCTTAGTCACCCCATCGATTTCCACCCACATGCATCCCCTTTAACATTCCCCCTGACCAAATCCCCTTTGGAAACCTTGGTCAAACAACATGTCGTTGACAAGAGTCGACCTCATGAAAGGGTGATAACCTACGAGCCAGAGGAGGAGCTTTAAATCTATCGATCCTGAAGAACAGAGGATTCCCATCTTGTAAATTCTATTTTACATATACTGTATAATGAAATGCATTTTCAATAACATATATTCTCAACACGAGAGGAAACCGAATTATCTTGGTCCTTATTTCACTGTTGCGTATTACTTTCTTTCGATATTTCTCTCCTACTCTTTTTGAACATATCATTACATTGGCACTTTGGCAACTTTTACTGATTTTCTTCGGATAGCGTGCTCTCAGAAACCAGTATCCTCCTTATTATCAATAATCATAAAATACAAAGGTTAGGTGGGGATATATCTCTCAATATAACAAGTGAAAATAATATCTGATATTAATTGGCACTTTTCGATTTCAAATCATGTAAAGCCTTAATACTTGGGTCCATTTACGTTTTCAGAGAAAGAGTGAATTCATAAGTGACGCTGGATGTGCCTATCAACAACAGAGAAATAATAGATTAAACTCAAACGATGATGGAAAAAATCGTAAATTATCAGAATTCATCTGAATTTTTCAAATTGGTGTTTATTTTGAGGAAAATTACCTTTGAGACAATACGACGTATTCACTGGTATGGGTAAACTTACTAATTACAAAAAAATATTTCAATGTAATTATTATTATTATTATGCAAGCTACAACTTTCGTTTGAAAAGCAGGATGCTATAAGCCTAAGGGTCCCAACAGTGTAAAATAGCCCAGTAAGGAAACAAATAGAAAAAATAAATAAATTGCAAAAGAAGCAATGAACAACAAAAATAAACTATTTCAAGAATATTAACAACATTAAAATAGACCTTTTATATATAACTATATAAACTTAGAAAAAACTAAAAAAACAAAAGGAAGAGAAATAAGATAGAGTAGTGTGTCCGAGTGTACCCTTAAGCAAGAGAACTCTAACCCAAGACTGTGGAAGACCATGGTAAGCTGGCTATGGCACTATCCAAGACTAGAGAACAATGGTTTAATTCTGGAGTGTCCTCCTAGAAGAGCTGCTTACCATAGACAGTCTCTTCTACCCTTATCAAAAGGAAAGTTTCCACTGAACAATTACATTGTTGGAGTTAACCCCTTGAGCGAAGAAGAATTATTTGGTATTATCAGTGTTGTCAGGTGTATGAGGACAGAGGGGAATGTGGAAAGCATAGGCTAGACTATTCAGTATATGTGTAGGCATGGAAAAATGAACGGTAACTAGATAGAGGGATGCAATGTAGTACTGTCTGGCCAGTCAAAGGATCCAATAACTCTTCAGCGATAGCATCTTAAAGGGTGGCTGGTGACTTGGCCAACCTATTATCATCAATACTAACATTATCATCAATATTATGAAATATGTCTAAAACTCATCATCTAGGATTGTGGTCTACGAAATGGAAGACAAAAACTGGGAATCCTTCGAGGGAAAAACGAGAACTACAGAAAAAAAAAATTACTTTACTAAAGAGTTGCAGCGAAAGTCACAGAATAAAGAAGCGGTGTGTGGGGCTTTATAGAAGTATCACAGCCTCTCATACCACACTTACGAGCATCGCGATCAGAAATAGTATTGGAAAGACAGTGCCACAGTTGTGTAAAGAGAAAGAGAGAGACTTAAGATGATAGTTTCACAGATCCTAATTGTCTTTCTTGAATTATTTATATGTGAATAGGTATTATAGCGAGAAGCCTATAATGCTACAAATCTATCCTTGGTCTGAGAAGAACTAGGATGAGATGGGTGTTGGTGGGAGTGTGTGCGGGAAGAAAAGGGCAGTGTTATAGCAAACTAAGTACTAGACACTCCTTAAGAAAAGGAAGACTTATAAGAGTAAAGACAAACTGTGTCAAGAAAAGACCAAAGTATTGAAATGTTTGCATCATGTGTCTGTCTATTGCACAGGATCATTACCGCAATCATCCTTACCATCATTTATATTATTAACTGCTTAAGAAAGCTTCTAAACAAGAGAGAGAAAGAAAGAAATAGCAAAGATGGTCCAACCATATTCAGACAATAATGAATAGTTAAATTAAGACACATACCTAAACAACAATATATAAATAATATATAAACAATATATAACCAAGACCTTTAGGCCCTGGCACTTCATATTATTATTGCAACCTTTGTTAAACCTTTGCTTATGAAGCTCCATAGCACTGTCTGGGTGAATGTTCCACATCCTTGCCTTGCAGTAGAGACACTAAAAAGACCTGTCACTCGGCAATTTGATAGGAATTAAAGGACCAAGCAAAAAAAAAAAAAAAAAAAAAAAAAACAGAAGACCGTAAATTTTGCGTCCATCAGGCACGGCTGCAGGTACGAACGAATAAAATCAACTCTGGCGGTTATTTCGTCGTAGATGTTTTTTATTTGCAGACCACGGTTAGGGTGGCCTGGTCTCTGCCTGGTGTTTGTTAGACTCGTTAGTTCCTTTAGTGTCTGCAACCTTACCATCCTTGTGAGCTAAGGTTGGGAGATTTGGGAAAGCATATAGGTCTATCTTCTGAGTCATCAGCAGCCATTGCATGGCCGTCTCTGGTCCTAGCTTGGGTAGAGAGGGGGCCTGGGTGCTGATCATAAAGTATATGGTCAGTCTCTCGAGCATTGTCCTGCTTGATAGGGCAATGTCACTGTTCCTTGCCTCTACCATTTATGGGTGGCCTTTAAGTCTTAAGGTTTTTAAATGTATATCAGTTATTCTTTTGTATTTGTGATGTATTTTCCTACTGTCTTAGAAATGATAAATACTTTCTACAGCAGGATCCCGGTCTACAGTGGGCCGGAGTGCACTCCCGATACGAGACAGAATCTTCATTCTATATTTTAAAGGTCATTGCGTTCATTTTCAATAATAATAATAATAATAATAATAATAATAATAATAATAATAATAATAATAATAATAATAATGACGATAAAGGTGATAGTTTTGAAGCAAATATTAATAAACAAAATAATCATGACAATAGAAATAACAATATCACTTGTTTTACAACTTCATGCCTCTATAAATATATGACGAGAACCGGAAGGTTAACACCCTTTTGAGCCACACCCTGAACGAGGAAAAGGTGCAAAGCACGAAAAGAAATGAATAATAATAACGTGTCCAGCAACAAAGCGAACCCATCGACTGATTGAACTAATTAAATGAAGCCGAGATTTCTCTTGGCAGCATATTGGAGTATTGGGGCTCATTAAGGGACGGGTTACTTTACCATCTTTTGAAACCCCATTGTCTAAATTACCTTAGTTAATCTGAAAGACCTCTGAAACACATCCGCTACCGATGCGTCCTTTTACCTTCCCAGTGCTTCAGGATGTAAAGGAAACTTCCGTTGAATCTTTTATTTTCACTCCAATTTCTCAGATGCAGTGACACATCCATGACTTTATGTGCGTCCTAAATTCCATCGAATTTTTTTTTTTTGGTTTCTTCTCTTTCGAATCTCAAACCTACTTGAATTTCATGAAATTTTCGTTTTTACATATCTGCTATTATATTCATTCTGCATAGGTATGCATACACACACACACACACACACATATATATATATATATATATATATATATATATATATATATATATATATATATATATATATATATATATATATATATATATATATACATATGAATATACATCACTAACTCTCGTGATTTCAATAAATGTAAAGATCAGCCACAATGGTTTCGGCCGAGAGGCATAGGTTCGAATCTCTGGTCAGTCAGAAGCTGTTACCATAAATGAATTCCAGTGGATATACATTCTCAAAAGTAGAATTCGATATCAAATGGTATTATGTTTGATATATATATATATATATATATATATATATATACAAATGCAGATATATATATATATATATATATATATATATATATATAAATTTATATATATGCATGTATGCTTATATATATATATATATATATATATATATATATATATATATATATATATATTTATATATATATATATATATGTGTGTGTATATATGTATATACAGTATATATATATATATATATATATATATATATATATATATATATATATATATATGTACATATATATGTATATATATATATATATTTATATATATATATATATTTATATATATATATATATATATATATATATATATATATATATATATGTATATATGTATCTATATATATGTGTGTATATATACATGTATATATATAAATATATATATATATATATATATATATATATATATACATATATATATATATATATATATATATATATATATCAAATAAGCCATATATATAAATACATTAAAGTCTGGATTCTCTTAACGACCTCGGGATCAGAGCCCCAGGCGGAACCGCCCAAAGACTATAATATCGGACCGCAGGGATTTGAACCCTCGTCCAGGATATCTGTCTGCCAGTGACCATACCACTCAGCCACGAAGAAAGATAAAAGTCAACGACAATTCTTCTGTACATATACCTGTCAAATTCAGGTTTTCTGTACTTAGAATTGAAATCAACCCATCTTCACCATCGTAGCTAATTGGTAGGTTTGGGACTTGGCATTCGATTAATGATAAATTTTTGCACATCGCAGCACTCGAGTGTACTACGTACATAAGTTTTATACAGCATAGTCGTGTGTTCAGCTGTTCTTGTTTCAAAGTGTCTGAATAGCATTCCCATTTTTGCTTTACATTTAGCCAACAGTGTTGCTATTTGTTCGTTGCATAACATATTCCTGTTTAACATTACACCAAGGTCTTTAATTGCGTCCTTGTTTATGATTGTCTCGTTATTAGGTCCCCTGTATGCATATACCATTCTTTCTCTGTTTCCACAATTTATTGATTCGAATTTATCGGAGTTAAATACCATCCTCTTTATCTCCGCCCACTCATATATTTTGTTTATATATCTTTGTAATGAGTTCCTATCTTCATCACAAGTAATTTCTCTGCTTATTCTTGTGTCATCAGCGAAACTTCTCACTACAGTCTTCAACATTTCAGTCTATGTCTGAGATCATAATAACAAACAGCAGTTCATCTAATACCGTACCCTGTGGCATGCCAGATATTAGCTGAGCTTTATCTGATTTCTCGTCATTTGCAACCACTATCTGTTTTCTGTTTTGTAGAAATGCTTTTGTCCATTTTCCTATCTTTCCCACAATATTACACTTTCTCATTTTTTTCTCTAATACATTATGGTCTACCTTGTCAAAGGCTTTTGCAAAATCTAGATAGCCCACATCTGTGTCTTTTTCATTTATCATATTTTTGTATAAGTTTTCATAGTGGGCTATCAGTTGGGTTTGTGTACTTTTTCCGGGCATAAAACCGTGTTGACCTATATTAAACAAATTATTTTCAACCAAATGACTCATTGATTTCTTTTTTATTACCATTTCATACACTTTCATAATGTGATGTTAGACTAACAGGTCTATAATTGCTTGCCTCTAGTCTTGATCCACTTTTGAAAATAGGAGTTATATATGCTAATTTATGTTTAACATATATCTCGCTCATATCTACACTTTTTCTTAGCAGTATTGCAAGCGGCTTGCGATTGTGTGTGCAGTTTTTTTTTAACAAAATCACTGGAACTCCATCTGGCCCGGCCACCAATCGATTTTTAATTTCGCTTATAGCCTGCACAATATCTGCTTCATTAATATCTATATCTGTTAGATATTTAACATTTTCTTCCCTCATTTCTATTTTATTATTCTCATTTGCAATTCTTGGTATGAATTCACTCTTATATTTTTCTGCTAATATGTTGCATATTTCCTATTTTTTATTCGTTAACCGTCCTTCAATTCTTAGAGGGCCTATTTCTAATCTCCCTTTATTCATCTTTTTTGCATATGAGTAAAGTACTTTGGGGTTTTTCTTGATATTTTGAAGTGTCCTTTTTTTCTAAGTCTCTTTTTAAATTTTCTTTCGATTGTATAATCTTTTGTTCTGCATTTTCTATCTTACTTTTTATTTCCTTCATTTTCCATACATGTTTTTTCTTTTGCAAGATTTTTCTTCCACTTTCTAATTTTCTGAAATAAGATCCTTCTGTCTCTTGGTATGTATGTCTGATGTTTATTTTTTTTTTTGGTACATATTTTTCAACAATTTTCTCCAGTATTTTGTACAGTATATCTGTATTTACCTGTATATTATCACTTACTAATACATTTTTCCAATCTTTGTTCAATTCTTCATCAATTTCTGACCATTCTATATTCTTACTATAAAAATGATACTTTCCATATCCTTCCCATCGTTTTGTGCTTTGTTTATCTCTGCGTTCACTTACTTTGGAATGGTCTATTAATTCTATGACATTGTGGTCTGAAATTCCTGTTATACACTATTATTTCTTTAACATAATTCACCTCATTCACTAATACCAAATCTGGGACATTGTCCTTTCTTGTTGGAATGTGGTTTATTTGTTGCATATTATGTTCTAATAGCATATCTTGAAGCTTTTCAAATTGCTTCTTATCTTCTGTGCTACTATTACTCTCTTTTTCATAAGTATATCCACAACCACTTTCTTCTATCCATTCTTTCCAATCCACGAAAGGAAAGTTAAAATCTCCGGATAGGAGTATATTCCAGTCTTTATAGTTTTTACATATATCATCTATTTTTTCTTCATTTCCAGGAATTCTGCCATTAAAAAATCCAACTTTTCTATTATATTTGCTCTTTCGCCTTCATATTTATTTTTGTGTGTATACCTGCAATTATCCCCATATCTGCACCAACCCCTGGCATAATAGATGCATTTTTTGTAGTTTGGCTCTAATTGTGCATATTTGGCTTGAAAGGCATCATATCTTGGAGCCTTTTGTGCATAGCACGGTATATACTTGGCTTGTTTTTTGTTTCTTTTTTTGTTTCATTTTTGCTTTCATTTTTCTTGTCTGTTTGCTTTTGAATTTTTTGACATTCAATCATGGTTGCAGGATGCATATTTCGACAATTTTTGTTGAAATTGCATCCTTTTCCTTCTTTCAGGTTTTTGCATATTTTTGGATTGAGATCTCTGCATTCATCTCCATATCCGTCTAAATATGCACAATTACCATATATTTCATAATTATGGCATATCTTTGGATGCTTGTAGTAGCATCTTTCGCCAAATCTGCAATTCCCTCTTTTCAGTAAATTGCAGACTATATCTTTCTTTTCTTTTTTTTTCTTTCTCTATCTCTTCCCAAAAAGTATGTAGGTCCAGGTAGAGTCTCTTGGGTCTATTATTGGTTTCCATCTGATAATTTATTTCTTCGTAAGTATGTTGCTGAATGGCATCATATGTTGTATTACGACAAGCCGAGAGAAGGTTGTGACTCAAAGACAGGATGAAAGCAACTGAGTTAGTTTATTATAGAACACTCTCCTTTATATACAAAAGCTCAAAGCAACAAGAAATTTCATGTTTAAAAACAGACACCGTTACCGATGAGAAAAACAGACATGTTTTTTCAGGTTCTTTTTAGTGCGAGGGGAGAGCGAAGATACAAGCAATATATACACAAAATGAATTGTGTATGATCGTGGGACACACGGTTGGTACATGGCTCCCCCCCTAAAAATGACATACTGAACATGTTAAATAGGGTGCCCGGAATCTGGAGTGGTAGTAGCAAAAACTGAGGCCGATTAGCGGCAGTGAGTGGCTGTAGAAGTCGTTGGTTGGGGCGCGAGTGAGTGGTGGATGATGGGTGGCTTTATTGCCGCTCCGGCTCGTCACGGGGTAGGCGTGTGTCTTACGGCATTCATAGGTGTGTGTCCTACGGCCTTCATAGGCGTGTGTGTCCTACGGCATTCATAAGCATGTCCTATGGCATTCATAGGGCTACGGCATTCATAGGCATGTGTCCTACGGCATTCATAGGCGTGTGTGACCTACAGTATTCATAGGCGTGTGTGTCCTACGGCATTCAGGTCAGCTTCGGTTGACGTTGAATAGGTGTCCTCTTCGTTACGAGTGGAGGCGTTGATGGAGGTTTTGAAGGTCATGAAATGGCTGTCCATAAGGGCGTCGGCTTTGGTCATCAAGTCCTTTATGGGTAAATTATCGACATGAGGTATGGTAGCGCGTACAGGTTTGGGTAAACGGCTTACCCAAAGGGCACGAAGTAGGTTCACCTCACGAGGAGAGCCGTCTGCGGCAGGTTGTAGGCGAGTAATACTGGTCATTTTCCCGAGGGTGAGCGAAGCCCTTTGGTCCCCCAACGGTTGTTGAGAGAGCTGAAAAAGCTTTGCTACACGGGCGGCCGGCGACGGCGAGTACTTCTGCAGAAGGTATGCGTTGACGGCGTCATGGTAATGGTGAGAGACGGGGGGGGGGGGGGGGGAAGGAGGAGCGAGTCGCTCCCGGGTCACCAATGTGATGGGCCGAGAGTAGGTTGTGACTCAAAGACAGGATGGAAGCAACTGAGTTAGTTTATTATAGAACACTCTTCTTTATATACAAAAGCTCAAAGCAACAAGAAATTTCATGTTAAAAAACAGACACCGTTACAGATGAGAAAAACAGACATGTTTTTTCAGGTTCTTTTTAGTGCGAGGGGAGAGCGAAGATACAAGCAATATATACACAAAATGAACTGTGTACGATCGTGTGACACACGGTTGGTACAGTATCAATGATTTCCTCTGCATCCTTACACATATCCTGTTTATTTTTCTCTTCTTTTTCTTCTTCTTCTTCTTCTTCTTCAACTATTTACCGATTCAGTCTCAACTTAATTATATTTTCTATCCAGACTAAGCATGTGTCTTTATTATTTATTTTTTGTTGTACTTCAGCGCAAGTAGGGTTTGTTGGTACATGACATGCATCGCATTTCCTGAACATTTGTTGCGGATTAAGAATGCTGTACCACATCTTTCCTGTATTGCACCATTTTGGCATTCCTTTTCCCAATGCATCAATCAGCATATTCACTATATTGGACTTCTTATTGTTCTTGAATGGAATGTGCTGATTGATGTAAACTTTCTTTATAAGTCTCTTTATCACCTGGATCTTCTTTGGAATTTCTTCTATTATTTTGATGATGTTTTCCGCAGACTTGCTCCAGTTTGTTGGATCATATTGTTTCAATATGTTTGAGAATATTTTTCTGTCACACTGGTTGGAGCTATCAGTGACCTCTGTTATCAGAAGGTCTAGTTCTTGTTGTGCCAACTCATGGAATTTACTCTTGCTCTTGCTGATTGCAGCAATATCCCTCCATGTCTTGCCTATGTTATAGCCTGCCATCTTGTTCAGAGTTTTAGTAATTCCCAAGATAACTATCCTATAACGACGTTTTATCCCACTTTTCTGACCTCAAACTAATCACCGACTATTCACGAAAACTTGTAGCTATATTGCACTCGATAGCCTTTTGTTATCCTCGTTAAATCAGCCAATTTCTCGGATCACACAATGGGACTCACCAGCGTACAGTAACTAAAAGCAAAGAGAGCAAAGATGAAAAGTGACAAAAAATGAGCTGGAGTTAAAATTTCCGGGTTGGCATATATATAGTAGAGCCAGCAAGGAGTGTCATTAGGTTTGTGAGGGCGTGAAGGAGGAATACAAAAAGTGACTGCTAGGATAAGGTAATGAGAAGTCTAATGGACGAAAAGAATAGATTATTGAGATGTCCTTGCAAGAAAAAATGATGGTTGTGTAAAAATATTCAGGAGGATAACTAAGTTGCTTTGGAGGGTAAAAAACCATGTGATTAAAAAAAGAGGGACAAGTGAGCTAGGACATTAGAGAGTGAAGGCAGAACGGTTATTCTGTGAATGTGTCTGATGAAAAGGTGCAAATTGTAAGTGGAGAGATACAGTCTTATAGAATGCAGTTTTGGTTCAATGGGGAGATTATTTTGAGTATTTGTTGGATAAGAAAGATAGGCTAGAGGCTAGAGGTTAGAAGCTAACATCTTGCATCATTAATGATGGAAGAGGTTGGTGTATGTCTGAAAACTATCATGGAAGGTACTGTTGAAGGTATAAGAGGGAAAGCTGTGAGTGTAAATGATAAAACGATACCAATAGATTGGATTCCAAGAGAAATGTTAAAGTGAATGGGTCAGTATGTGGAATGTATGTTTGGATGGAGAGTATATTGCAGAAGAATGGGGGAAAGGAATATTTGTTCCAATGTTTAAGGGTAAAGATCACTTAGGATGCCAGTGACGGTGTTTAGAGTAATTATGACAGAAAACAGAATATATGACAAGATTTGATAGGGGAAGAACAGTGGAGTTTAACATAAGAAAGAGCGAGTGCAGATGAAATCTTTGTTATTAAATAGTTTGGGAGAAGTTTGAAAATTAAGGGAATATTCTGCTTGATTCCCATAAGGGCTTAAAATAAGTCTCTGATAGAACTAATGGGTAGAAAATAAAAGCTAGAAAAACTTTTTATGATGGAAGTGAAGCAGCTGTTTGTATTTACGAGATGGTGTGATTGGTTTATTGTAAAAATAGGTGAGGTGAACGATAAGAGAATTAATAAAAACCAGACATTAGATTTAAGTGATAAGTTATAGAGTGTGGAATGGCCAGTTTTCACTAATGACACAAAAATGTTTGGGAATAGTAAAATGAAACCATATAGAGCAATGAAAGAATTCAGAAGTATGGAAAATTTGATAGGTGAGAGGTAAAAGTATAGAAGAACAAGCTGATACTTCTCAATGAAAACCAGGAAGATTTAACAACGAATGGTGATATGAATGGCAGAAGAATGAAAGAAATAGATTACATAGCAAACAAGGGCTATGATGGATGAATGCCTTGGGATGGTTAGGTCTTGTAGGAAGAATAGAGCATGGAAGATAAATAGGTGAGCTTACAATTTAGAAGTTTTGGGATAGTACAGGGGAAGATTAGGAAGGGCAGAATAAACGTTATTCAGGAAGTGATAGAGTTCTTGCAAAATAGATATGAATGACAGTGTAAGTGTGTAGCACCCGATATGTTGCTAATGAGCCTTCTTCCAAGATGCTTAAAATTGCTGAAGTGAAAGACTTCTTTGCTTAGGTTTATGCCTTACTAGGGTTTAGTAGTTTACGTTTGAATGCGGCCGAGATGATAATTAATTTGTCTTTTGCCGAAAGACAACCGACGTTAAGAGAAACTACTTGTCATAAAACACAGAAAAATGCAAACGCACGAACGTATGCACGCAAGCACACACACACACACACACACACACACATATATATATATATATATATATATATATATATATATATATATATATATATATACACACATATATATATATATATATATATACATATACATTTATATATATATATATATATATATATATATATATATATATATATATCTACAGTATATATATATATATATATATATATATATATATATATATATATATATATATATACATATATATATATATATATATATATATATATATATACTGTAGATATATATATATATATATACATATATATATATATATATATAAATAAATTTCTACCTCATACTTGGGATCAAACGCTAGCCCCTTCTAATGAAAGGCCAGGTCGAAACCTACCATGCCACGAGAGGCCATAAAGGAAATCGGAACCTGACGCTAGCCAGCTGTCCGAGGATTTACCTGGCGAGACATCAGTCTCTTACCAGCGAGTTTTACCCGATTTCCCGGCCCACCACATGACACAATTGGTAGTAATTCATTCAAATTACCCCTAATGAGTCAATATGGATAAATATCAACACAACATCGTGTTCAAATAGAAATAAATTTCTACCTCATACTTGGGATCGAACGCTAGCCCCTTCTAATGAAAGGCCAGGTCGAAACCAACCATGCCACGAGAGGCCGTAAAGTAAATCGGAACCTGACGCTAGCCATCTGTCCGAGGATTTACCTGGCGAGACATCAGTCTCTTAACAGCGAGTTTTACCTATATATATATATATATATCTATATATATATATATATATATATATCTATCTATCTATCTATCTATCTATCTATATATATATATATATATATATATATAAATATATATATATATATATATATATATATATATATATATATATATATATATATATATATATATATATACATACATGACTATTTATCACTAACAATTGGACAGGGCACTAGCCACTAGCGCTAGAGAGTTATTGGGTACTTTTACTGGACATACACCTATACATTGGATCCCACTTTTTGATTACGGTTCATTTCATCTTTGCCAACACATACACCGAATAGTTTGACCTATTCTTATCTCTTATCACATTCTCCTCTCTCCTCATACACCTGGCACTTTGATTACCCAACAATTCTTTTTCGCTCAAGGGCACTGTAATTGTCCAGTGGCTACTTTCCTCTTGGTAAGGGTAGAAGAGACACTTTAATTGTGGTAAGCAGTTCCTCTAGGAGAAGGACACTAAAATCAAACCATTGTTCTCTGGTCGTGGGTAGTAGCCTCTGTACCATAGCCTTCCACTATCATGGATTAGAGTTCTTTTGCTTGAGGGTGCAATCGGGTAAGCTGTTCTATCTTATTTCTCTTCCCCTTGCTTTTTAAAATTTTTATAGTTTATATGTGAAGCATATAATTTAATTCTGTTACTGTTCTTGAAACATATTATTTTGATTTTTTATTCGTCCCTTGTAGTTAATTCATTTCCTTGTTTCCTTTCCTCACTGAGCTACTTTTTCCTGTTGGAGCCCTTCGGCTTGTGGCATCTTACTTTTCCAACTAGGGTTATAATCTAGCTTGTAAATAATAATAATAATAATAATAATAATAATAATAATAATAATAATAATAGTTCCATTAGTAACATGATTGTATTGATGTGAATATCAACCGCAAATAACATACTTTCGAGTCCTTGCCCAGCCAGAAGCATTTAACATATAGTCACTGATGGCATTATTTCAATACAGATGCATATGTTCTAGTCCTTATACACCCATAAGCATTAATCATAGGGTGACTGATGGCATTATTTCGACTCATATACATAGGTTCGAGTCGTTGCTCAACCAGAAGCATTTATCATATAGTCAGTGAGGTCATTAGTTCGACTCGATGCATAGGTTCAGGTCCTTGCCCAACCAGAAGAATTTATCATAGTCACTGATGGCATTATTTCGAGTTCTTGCTCAGCCAGAAGCATTATAATAGTCACTGGTGGCGTTATATCAACTCATATGCATAGGTTTCATTACTTGCCAAGCCAGGAGATTAATTATATGGTTACTGATGGCATTATTTCTCCTCAGACGCATAGGTTCGAGTCCTTGCCCAGACAAAAGCATTTATTATATAATGACTGATGACATTATTTCAACTCGGATGCATAGGTTCGAGTGCTTGCCCAGCCAGAAACATTTATCATAGAGTTACTGATGGCATTACTTTTTAATCAAATGCATAGGTTGCCTAGACACAAGCATTTATCATGTAGTCACTGAAGGCCTTATTTTGACTAGGATGCATAGGTTCAAGTCCTTGCCCAGCAAGAAGCATCTATCATATAGTTACTGATGGCATTATTTCGACTCGGATGCATAGGTTCGAGTCCTTCCCAACCCAGAAGCATTTATCATATAGTTATTGATAGCATTATTTCGAATCAGATGAATAGGTTCCAGTCCTTGCCCAGCCAGAAGAATTTATCATAGTCACTGATGGCATTATTTTGACTCAGATGCATACCTTCGAGTCCTTGCCCAGCCAGAAGCATTTATTATATAGTTATTGATGGCATTATTTCGAATCAGATGAATAGGTTCAAGTCCTTGCCCAGCCAGAAGAATTTATCATATAGTCACTGATGGCATTATTTTGACTGAGATGCTGACTTTCGAGTCCTTGCCCAGTCAGAAGCAATGAATTTTCCAACGTTTGAACATAGTGAATTAGTTGGAAAATGATTTCCCCTGATTGGTCAGTCTCTACTTGTTTTGTACTCACGTGACCAGTGGTCACTTCGTTAGGTCCGTGCTATGTATTGTCATTCAGCGTTGGACACTTCAAGTGTATAGTTTCAACTTTACTTATGGAGGATGATATTATGTCACGTAGCGCAGACCAAATCGAACAAGGAAAGGACCGTCGAACAAAGCAGAAAACAGGGCTCTCAAGAAGAGGAAACAGTCAGTTACGAGAAGAAAAGCACCGAAAAAGCGTTCCCAAGCTCCTACTGATGGGCCTCTTATTTATCCTGGTCAGTTCAGTTCATTACAGTCAGTCT
The DNA here is from genome assembly GCF_036898095.1 of Palaemon carinicauda. NCBI lineage: Eukaryota > Metazoa > Arthropoda > Malacostraca > Decapoda > Palaemonidae > Palaemon > Palaemon carinicauda. The sequence continues at coordinate 126,743,566 of NC_090726.1, read as the reverse complement.
TGGGGGAGTCCAGCTTTTGGAACGTGAGACAGTCATAATTTTCCCGGACCCTCGGGTAGTTTTCGTGGCTTCGGTGGAAGGAAAGGACCGTCGGGATGTTGTTTCTCCTGTGGGAGCTTCCAGCACTACAGAAAGGATTGTCCGCTCAACAAATCGATCGAGTCCAACAGCAAATGTCAATAAATTAACTGATGAGTATGATTCTAATTTTAGTTACAGTGTTAATGATAATTTCACTAATGATTACTTTGAATATGAGTCAGGTCGTAAACAAATTATTGTGAAGGGAAGATTAAGAGACAATTTAAAATTTTGGAAAGACATTGGATCTAGTGACTTTATTATAGACATAATAGAAAATGGATACAGGCTACCGTTTTATTCTAAACCACAGTCGGCACAGTTAGATAACAACCTTATCTGCAAAGAAAAAAACAATATTTGTTGAGGAGGCCATTTCGAACTTAATGGATAGGGGATTAGTTGAAAAATGTATAGAGCAGCCATATATTGTAAATCCTTTGACAATTTCTGTTCAAGCCTATGGGAAAAAAAGATTGATATTATATCTCAGCATAGTTAACCACCATCTATTGAAACAATCCATAAAGTATGGAGATCTAAGTTTAGTTTTAGAATATTTAAAGCCAAATCTTTCATATTTAAGTTTGACATTCATGGCGCCTATCATTTTGTTTCAATTTATCCCCCACATACTGATTACCTGGACTTTGCATGGCAAAATAAACAGGGTGAAAAACAATTTTTAAAATTTTTAGTACTATGATACATACGATCTTTGTTTAGAAATAGCAAATTCTATTGAAAATGATCTGATTGAGTCTGGTTTTGTTCCAAATGTTGAGAAATCTCAAAGGAAGCCCGTACAGGAAATTGAGTTTCTAGGGGCATGTTTAAATTCTAAGGACATTACTATTTCCATACCTAAAAGGAGAATCGATAATGCTGTGAACGCGATGTTAGAGATTGAAAATAGTATGAGACAACATAGGCGAGTTCATGTTAAAAAAGTGGCCAGTTTTGTAGGGCAGATTATTTATGTCATTTGTTGTTGGTAATTTGTGCCAGTTCATGACAAGATATTTGAGCATTGATATTTCTTTAGCACCAAATTGGTCATATTTCATAAAGTTATCTGCTCAGAGTTTGGAACAGTTATCGTTTTGGAATAAAAACTTGACTGAAATCAATTGCAGGCATCTGAATCCCAATCCTTCTTACACCAAAATAATTTATACTGATGCAAGTACAATAGGTTATTCTGGATATAAAGTGAATACACCAAATGGTATGGTTCACGGGGCTTGGAGCATTGAGGAGGCTGTGAAGTCTTCTACTTGGAGGGAACTTATGGCAGTATTTAAAGTGCTTAAAGTTTTAAGCATCGTTCTTGCATCAAATAGTTAAGTGGTTCACAGACAACTAAGGTGTTTGTAGCATTACTGAAAAAGGATCAATGAAAATATAATTACAGATCTTTCTTTCAAAATTCATTCTTTTTGTGTTAAACATTCAATTATTGTAGATATTCAGTGGAATCCCACGGAAAAGAACCAAATTGCAGATTATCTTTCAAAAATAGTAGAAAAAGATGATTGGGGATTATCTCACTTTATAATTATTCTCATTATTGAAAAATGGGGTACCATTGATATTGATTGGTTTGCTTCTCCTCACAATGCCAAGCTACCTGTATTTTATAGTAGATTCTGGAATGAGTTTTGTGCAGGGGTTGATGCATTTAGTGCAAATTGGAATGGAAAATTTGGTCTTTTTGTACCACCTGTTACACTTGTAACTAGAGTACTCTAAAAAATGATGAAAGAAAATGCAAGAGGAATCATAGTTATTCCTGTATGGAAATATGCTCCATTTTGGCCTATCTTATGGAGGGGCAATAATTTTATTGAGTATGTCGTGGACTGCATGGATCTGCCCACACAGAAAGAATATTATGTGACATGTAAAAAGGGTGCAGGAATATTTGGAAATGAGGACCTGTCATTTAGAATGCTAGCATTAAAAATGATATGTTAAAATCTGTTTCACCATTGTGAATGGTTAATGCTTCTACAAATAAAGAATCTTGTATTTGTTGGCGTGGCTGCCATTATAATTGCTAGACGGAGGATTTGAGTGGATTGCCCGTCTTGGCTGACAAGCCATTATAATATGTGATAAGATGGTAGAAGTATATTGGAAGATTTTCTTTGTATTATATTGTTACATGAAGAAATGTATGCTAATTATTTGTTTATTTCTCTAAATATGTTTTTTTCCAGTGTTTCTTTGATGATATTGAAAGATTTACCAGAAGTGCTGGCTGAGAAGGTGCCGCTTATCCCGGAACTACTGGTGTCAGCCCGAGCAGATAGTACAACAAAAAGTTATATGAACGCTTTTCAAAGATGGAGATTTTGGGCATCTAGTAATTCCGTTAGAGAAGAGGACATCTTGCCGGCTAAGCCTTTTATATTTGCATTATATTTGTGTTCACTTGTCCAGAGTGCAAGTACTCCAAGTCCTGTGATTAAAGCATTTTACAGTGTAAAATATGTTCATGATTTATATGGACTGAAATCCCCTACAGAATCTACTCTTGTTAAGAATCTACTGGAGGCAGCCAAAAGAAGGCTTTCTCATTCAGTTGTAAGGAAGGAACCTATTACTTCAAAAATACTTGGTGACATGTATGATAGACTCTTTCAAGTTGGAAATGTAAAAAACCAGAGAACTATTTGTGCTTGTCTTTTAGCTTATGCAGGGTTCCTCCGAAGTTCTGAACTGTTAAATGTAAAATACTCGGATGTTGTCATAGATTCTTCACATTTATGTATATTCATAGAGTTTAGTAAAACTGATCAGTACAGAGACGGTGCCTGGGTTGTAATAGCCAGGACAGGTACCAGATTGTGTCCAGTAAGTAATTTGGAAAAATATATTAAATGGACAGGATTGTCTGTTACTTATTATAATACTTATATATTTTCTAGAATTGTTTTTGAAAACAATATATATCATTTAAGAAATATTGATAAGTATATCTCATATATTACATTAAGAGGATTGTTTATTGAAGCATTTTCACCACATGTTCAAGATATTTCTTAATATGATTTTCATTCTCTGCGTGCAGGTGGAGCCACTTCGGCTGCAAATAATGGTATTAAAGATAGGCTATTCAAAAGGCACGGAAGGTGGAAGAGTGATAAAGCCAAAGATGGCTATATCAAAGACTCTCTTAAAGAAAGGCTTTTAGTATCACAAACATTGGGTATCTAATTTGTTTTTATATTGAATTAAACTAATAGATATATTGTTATCATTATTATTATTATTATTATTTTGATCTGGAACTCCTCATTCAAAATTTCCCCGTTCTTTTAGATTCAGCAATGTCCAAGCGCTCCTTTTCATATCAATAAATGATTAATTGAATATTTGTTTATTTGTTGTAGTAAAGTAGGGACGGTGAGGTCAGGGGAAATGAATTTTCCAACGTTTGAACATGGTGAATTAGTTGGTAAATGATTTCCCCTGATTGGTCAGGCTCTACTTGTTTTGTAGTCACGTGACCAGTGGTCACTTCGTTAGGTCCGTGCTATGTATTGTCATTCAGCGTTGGACACTTCAAGTGTACAGTTTCAACTTTAATTTTGATTTTAGGAAATTAATTGCCATTAGAACTAGATCAGAAAAATAACAGTAATTTTATGTAAATGTGTAGAGCTTCTACTAGAAACAGATACAATGTAATGATTAAACATTCGTGTATGAAGAACAATATATGTACAAGCTATGTGTAAGTTTCCTTCAGATTGGTTGATGTTAAGATGGTGTTTATTTTGTATATGTATTGAAAGATAGATGATTGAAATGTACTCAGCAATGTCCAAGCGTTCCTATTCATATTAATAAATTATTAATTTAATATTTGTTTATTTGTTGTAGTGAAGTAGGGATGGTGAGGTCAGGGGAATTTATTATATAGTTACTGATAGCATCATTTCGAATCAGATGAATAGGTTCAAGTCCTTGCCCAGCCAGAAGAATTTATCATATAGTCACTGATGGCATTATTTTGACTCAGATGCATACCTTCGAGTCCTTGCCCAGCCAGCAGCATCTATCATACAGTCACTGATGGCATTATTTTGACTCGGATGCATAGGTTCGAGTCGTTGCCCAGCAAGAAGCATTTATCATATAGTCATTGATGGTATTTTTTCGACCTGGATGCATAGGTTTGAGTCATTGCCAGGGCAAAAGCACTTATCATAGGGTCACTGATGGCATTATTTCGACTCAGATGCATAGGTTCGAGTCCTTGCCCAGACAAAAGCATTTATTATATAATGACTAATGGCATTATTTCAACTCGGATGCAAAGGTTCGAGTGCTTGCCCAGACAGAAGCTTTCATCATATACTCAATGATGGCATTATTTTAACTCTGATGCAGAGGTTCAAGTCCTTGCCCAGCCAGAAGCATTTAACATAGAGTTATGTAAGGCATTATTTCGATTTAGATGCATAGGTTTGTGACGTGGCCATGACAGAAGTATTTATCATATAGTCACTGATAAAATGATCTCGACTCAGATGCATATGTTCGAGTCCTTGCCCAGCCAGAAGCATTTATCATATAATCACTGATGGTATTTTTTCGACATGGATGCATAGGTTTGAGCCCTTGCCCAGATAGTAGAATTAATCAAATCGTCGCTTATGGCATTATTTAAACCTCATATTCATAGGATCCAATACTTGCTAAGCCAAAAGCTTTTATCATATAGTCACTGATAGCATAATTTCGACTCGGATACATAGGTTCAAGTCTTTGCCCAGCAAGAGGCATTTATCTTATAGTCACTGTTGGCATTATTTTGACTCGGATGCATAGGTTCGAGTTTTTGCCAGCCACAAGCATTTACTAAATAGTCACTGATTGCATTATTTCAACTCAGATGCATAAGTTCGAGTCCTTGCCCGGCCAGAACCATTAATCATATACTGTAGTCACTGATGGCATTATTTCGACTCAAATACATGGGTTCGAGTCCTTGTCCATTCAGAAGCATTCATCAGATAATCAATGATGGTATCATTTTACCTCAGGTGGATAGGTTCGAATCCTTGCCCAGCCAGAAGCATTTATCATATAGTCACTTATAACATTATTTCGACTCGGATGCATAGGTTTGAGTCCTTGCCTAGCCAGAAGCATTTATCATATAGTCACCTATGGCATTATTTTGCCTCATACCCATAGGTTCAAGTCCTAGCCTAGCCAAAAGCATTTATCATAAAGTTACCTATGGCTTTATTTTGACTCAGATACATAAGCTTGAATCCTTGCCTGTCCAAACACATTCATATTATACCCAATGATGGCATTATTTTGAATGAGATGCATAGGTTCGAATCCTTGCCCAGCCAGAAGCATTTAGCATTTAGTAACTGTTGGCATTATTTCGACTCAGATGCATATGTTCGAGTCTTTGCCCAGCTAGAAGTATTTTTTTTATAGTCGCTGATGGTATTATTTAGACTCCGATGTATAGGTTCGAGTCCTTGCCACGCCAAAAGCATTTATCATATAGTCACTGATGGCATTATTTTGACTCAGATGCTTGAGTTCGAGTCTTTTTCCAGCCCGAATCATTTATCATATAATCACTGATGGTGTTATTTCGAATCACATGCATTGGGTCGAGTGTTCGCCCAGCCAGTTTTATCATTTAATCCCTGATGGTATTATTTTGACTCAGATGCATAGGTTTGAGGCCTTGCCCAGCCAGAAACATTTATTATATAATCGTTGATGGCATTATTTCTACTTAGATGCATAGGTTCGAGTCATGGCCTAGCCAAAAGCATTTTTCATACAGTCACCTCAGGTATTATTTTGAATCAGATGCTTAGGTTCGAATCCTTGCCAGGCCAGAAACATTTATCATTTAGTCACTGATGGGTATTACTTCGACTCAGATATATAGGTTCGAGTATTCACCCAGCCAGAAGCATTTATCATATAGTCACTAATAGCATTATTTCAAATCAGATACATAGTTTCGCATCTTTGAACACCCAGAAAAATTTTTCATTCAGTTATAGATGCTATTATTTCAACTCAGATGCTTAGGTTCGAGTCTTCGCCCAGCCAGAAGTATTTCCATATAGTCACTGATGACACTACTTCGACTCAGATGTATAGGTTCGAGTATTTGCCCTGCCAGAGACATTCATCATATAATCACTGATGGTATTGTTTCGAATCAGATGCATTAGTTCGAATCTTCGCCCAGCCACAAGCATTTATCATATGGTCACTGATGGCTTTATTTCGACTCAGACGCATAAGTTCGAGTCTTTGCCCAGCCAGAAGCATTCATCATTTATTCACTGATAGCATTGTTTCGAATTATATGCATTAGTTCGAGTCTTTGCCCAGCCATAAGCATTAATCATTTCGTCACTGATGGCTTTATTTCGACTCAGAGGCATAGGTTCGAGTCTTTGCCTAGCCAGACGCATTTATTTCAAAAGAAGTTCCAGTAGATTTATATATATATAAATAAATATATATATATATATATATATATATATATATATATGTATATATATAAATATATATATATATATATACATACATATATATATATATATATATATATATATATATATATATATATATATTTACAAAGTTGAATTCGATATTAAATGACATTTGTGGGTGGCATTGACACACAAACACACACATCAATATATATATATATATATATATATATATATATATATATATATATATATATATATTGTATATACTGTATATGCATATACATATATATATATATATATATATATATATATATATATATATATATATATATATATCATATATAATACATATATACACTATTTGTGTGTTAAGAAACATAAGGAGCTGTAACACCAAATTAATGGTATATAATGATAATGTTGTAACGAGAATTTCCGCCATCGTTTATTATGGATTCTCTCCCCTTAGTGGGCTGCAGCCTTTATTACCTGTTCAGATTACAAATCCCTAATGAATGAAAGGAGAATCCCCCGTCAATAACACCTGTCTCAAACTCTCTAGGACAGAGTTGGATAACTTTGTTACCGTAAATCTAATACATCATATCCTCGATGAAATACGATGGACTTGAGAGTATTAACTCATAAAAGTCAAGAGTTTTATGATAGGCTGTTTCTCTTATCGTTGGATGGCTTCTGATAAAAGACAAATCAGTGATCGTCGGCACATTTATATTTAAATTGCTGAATCCTGGATAACCCTTAAATTTCACCGAAGAATACTTTCACATCAACATCTATATGTGCCTAGAAAGAAGGCTCGTTAGCAACATATCGGATGCTACACACAATCACATTATTCAATTACACTTTCTATTTTAGGCTCCATAAAAACTGAAAATGTTGGAAAGACGAAGAGTTTGGTTAACATGACTGAAGGGATAGATCTGCCTCATCAATTAATAAAGGTTAAGGCTCAAGGTAAATAAGAGAAGCAGAGATTTTCTTTCTGTTTCTGGAGGCCATGAATTTTATTTCAAGTGGCACATGACTTTGGATAGTCTACAGTACTGAGAATTTCCTAATGTCATTCGTTTCCAGTCTAGGGGAGAAGAGGTCAATCGGATTCCCGAGGCTCAAGCGAATTTGTTTCCAGATAGCTAAAGCTTAATTAACTTTCACAACTGCAGTCTCAGAAGCATTGAAGAAATAGTGAGATATAAGTGATATTATCTGTCAAGCTTATTATTTGATTTGGCTTGTTTGTTAGTTAATCTTTTGATATGATTTTCCTTGTTTGTTGATTAAGCAAATTATCATGACCGCTTTTTAAAAAATGAACATAAAATGGGGCTCGTGACAGAAATCAAGTGAATATATGTTGGAGAGATAGGGATGTAACTCTTGTGAAAAACACAGTAACATATCTCTTATTCACTATTACTTTAAAATTTGTTAATCAAATTCTTTGCATATATTTTTTTTTTTGGGGGGGGGGGGTGGGGTGGGCGTGGGAGGGGGGTGGTAGATTCCTCAACCTTAGCAAAAATATCTTCGTTTTAAAAACCCACCTTTTGGTGAAGTTTTCATAAAAATTTATCTGACGTTAATATCAAATAAAAGGAAAAAAATCTAAATTCCTCCTAAATGGTGAAGAACAAACTGAACCACAAGTGAACTAGATAAAGGTTGAGTAAAACTTCGTAACATCATACGCTTTACATGTTTTTGGAACCGAAGTCAAATGGCTCTCACTCCCAATTTTGTCATTGCTTTTAAGGTAACCGAATGCTGCAAAGCCCGCCTTATTTCATCATTTTGTGACAACGGTCAAGATGGAAATATAAATTCTTGAATTCCATTTCCAAAACAAATTCTCTCCATTTTATCATGTTCAATTTTCAAGGTTCGATTCTATTTGACTTAATTTTGAAGTTAGATAACGCAAAAGGGAACACTACAAAATATATTCTACATCCATTGTTTTTCAAGTTTGATTATTTGACAAAGTTTTATATTCCTAACTTGCTTGTTTTTTCGTATCATTCGTTGATTATTTTTCAAAACTAAGTATGGAAGGCAAAGGAAAAAGATTTCTAAAAACCGAATATAAAATTTTAACTCATCCTATTTACTTTGCCACTAACTAAAAATTAGAGAATATGATTGCAAACGAATTAGCTTCTCAAACTTCTTATCCTCAAAACACATGATTCCATTTCACCATTGAGAGACTCTAGGCTAGGCCAATGATAAGATCTTTTCCTCTGTTTGTACCATATATATTTCAAAAGATTTTAGATTTTTTTGTTGCTTTGGAGGTAATAATAAGGATTTTGTGTATGTGTATGTGCATTCTTTAAAAAAATGGTTGAAATTAATCCCAAGGATCAATTTTCTAATATAACCTTTAAGATCATTAAGCTTAACAGTAAAAGATCACGAAATAAAAATGAATGAAAAGACGTTGTTGGGTAGAATATTACAGGTCAAGATGAAATATGACCAAAGCAGAATATGTATTAAGAAATAAGAAGGTTGAATTCCAGATGCTAAGTTCAATGTAAACTTCTCATCATCTTAAGATTAGGATGAAGTATTTAGTATTGTTCCTCCGCCTGCATAATACCAGCTAATGAGTTGTAGCAGTTAAAAAAAACGGCAAATCTACAGTTTATTCCAGGGGTGGATTTGTACACTATATATTCCTCTACACAATAATGTGAGTTTCGAACGAATCTGATCTTTATTTTTCAGTTTCAGAGATACAGAATCCCTCTGGAGAACATCAGGAATGGAGGATCAGTGGGATTCCTGATCTCATTTAATATATCCTATCACTTCGATAAAACCTGCAATCCACTACTTCTGTAGATGCTTGCAGATGGTAAAAAAAAAAAAATCTTACCATGACTTAACCTGTAATAATACCCGCCCCCCCCCCCCCCCCAAACGTTAGGTATATGCAAAATGGTGTAACCCAACACACAAATGCTTTATGTACAAAGATCACAAGACCAAAATATTTGCATACATCTCATGATAGAAAGTGAAAGAAAAAAGAATGGTCTATTAGGTATAATTACAAATTGAACATTTGACGTATTACAAAACAATATGAAAACATGAATAAGATTGTTTTGAACAAAAGACCTTTTCTCCTGGGTATCCAAAAATTACTTGAGGTAAATTTACGTGTTTAGTTTAAAGTTTCTTTTCAATCTAAGATAGTCGAATAATTCTTATTATGTTCTATTATTTAATTTTTTCGTTTTATATATCATTTTCTTTATATAACATAAGAGAGAGATTACAAGAGAGGAAGTGAAGATAGCACTAGTTGAAACAAGAGCAAGAAAAACACCTGATATGGATGGTTTGAGGGCTGAGATGTTAAAGGTAGGGGTTGTGACTTTACTGGATTGGTTTGTGTTACGACCCTTGTTGGGCCGTGGTGCAAGTTCTTATTGCACGATAAGAGAGGTCAGTGATTATAAAAATATCCAGCATAAAAATTGGTCAGTGGAAACGAAAACACTTGGGAAAATTTAACAATATTCATTAACAACAATTTTTAGAACAGTCAACCTTGTGACTACCTAACATTTTGAATTAACAACTGACAACTAACTATTAATAACTAACACTTAACAAATAACAATTAACAATCAACAAATAACAAAATACCCCATCGGGAAACACCACACTCTCAACGAGAGAGAGTCAGATAACTTAAGAACTAAACAGACACAAAACACAAAATATATGCATATCCTCACATTCTTTGAGGCTAGAAGAAATCCCCTCTTGCTTCAACCAAGGTAGCGACTCCACTAACACTCAGCTACCGTAGGGAATGCAGCTCAGCAGGACTCCTCATCAAAAGGGAGGGAAATGGAACATCAACCCAAGAAAAAGGTACACAATCTCTCCTACTGGGCAACTGCCTCTCTACATGACACCACGAGCTCCAAGGCTCCCGCAGCTGACTATGGCGAGGATGTGTTGACGGTGGTGTCTCTCACGAGTCCACCTTAAAGCTGGGATTCCTACGTCGGCAGAGGAGAACAACCAGGAATTGCAAATCACCGCATGTGGCAGAAATGCACCTGCTAAAAGCTGTTGAACGTTGGTGTCACAATCCTCGGAAAAGCTCACATAAGCCAGCTGCTGAAGTAGGTCCCGGTATCCTCGAGCTCGAGCTGTGTCCTTTAGCAATCTAGTTCCTCGCTTGTAAACACAGCTGTCTCTTCTCACCAAGGACTCAAAAAACACAGAAAAGAAACAAGTGTTTAAGTAGACACTTATAAATCTTTGAATGAGCGGGGAGGAGGTTAAAACTGCACTTCAAAATAAAAGAAATTAAATTTACAACTAAAGCCTTATAAATTAAATCTTATACTAATTTTACATAAAACAAAAATGCAGTAACAAGGCTAACGAAAACAAAAGCAAAGATTATGTTAATACATAATAGTTGGTGAGATTGTTTAATGTATGTTCTATGTTGTCAATGGTGCCAGTGGACTGGGTCTTTTTGTTTTGTGTGTGTGTGTATGTGTATGTGTGTGTATGTGTGTATTGTTCTACTATACAAAGGTAAGGGAGATGTGCATGGGTGTTGTAATTCTAGGGGTATTAGTTTGTTGAGTGTGGTTAGAAAAGTGTATAGTAGCATTAATTAATAGGATTAAGGATAAAACATATGATGCAATCTTAGACATGCAGGGGGTATTAGAAGATGTATGGGATGTATGGATCAGATTTTTATAGTTGGGCAGATATGCAAGAAATACTTAGTAAATGATAAGGATGTGTATGTTGCATTAATGGATCTGGAGAAAACTTTTGATAGAGTTGATAGGGAAGTGATGTTGAATGTGATGAGGCTATACAGAATTGTTGGAAAGTTGTCACAAGCAATGAAGAATTTATACATACAGTTGATAACAAAGCGTGGGCTGTGATAGGGAATGAAGTGAGTGAGGGGTTTCCAGTAACAGTGGGGCTGAGACAGGGGTGTGTGATGTCTCCATGGCTGTTCAGTTCGATTGTTGCTGGAGTGCTTGGTCGAGGATTGAAACTGATAGATGAGAGTGATCAGGAGTGGAAAGTGAATCAGTTGTTGGATCAAGGTGCATTGGTTGCAGACTCTGAGGAGAAGCTGAGTTTATTACTGACAGAGTTTTAGAGGGTGTATAAGAAAAGGAAGTTGCAGTTAATGGGGCTAAGATTAAGGTTATGAGATGCACGAGGAGAGATGCTAGATTGAATGTTGTGTTAAATGGAAAATTACTTGGGGAAGTAGATTAGTTTAGGTTTGGGTTCTGTTCTGCTGCAAAAGGTGGAGTGGAAGCAGATGTGCATCAGAGAGTGAGTGAAGGATGTAAAGTGTTGGGGACACTGACGGGAGTAGTAAAAAATAGAGGGTTAGGTATGAATGTAAAGAGAGTTCTGTATAAGAAAGTGAATGTACCAACTCTGATGTATGGATTGGAGTTGTTGGGAATGGAGAGACAGAAATTGAATGTGTTTGAGATGAAGTGTCTGAGGAGTAGGGCTGGTGTATCTCAATTGGATAGGGTTAGGAACGAAGTAGTGAGGGTGAGAACAGGTGTGAGAAATGAATAGCAGCTTGAATGGATATGAATGTGTTAAGGTGGTTTGGCCATGTAGAGAGGATGGAAAATGCCTGACTGCTAAAGAAGGTGATGAAAGGAAGAGTTGATGGGAGAAGGGCAAGAGGAAGGCTAAGGTTTGGGAGGATGGATGAAGTGAAGAAAGCCCTAGGTGACAGGAGGATAGATGTGAGAGAAGCAAAGGAGTGTGCTAGAAATAGGAATGAATGGTGAGTGATTGAGACAGTTCCAATATGTCACTTTGGTAACCGCTGAGGTAGCGGCATTTGGGGAATGAGCATATGAAGATTCATTTGAGGTGGAACATGGGAAACAATTGGCTGTGGCACCCTAACAGGATCAACCAAATTCGGCCGAGTCCCTCGTCTCAGGCAAAGAAGAACAAAGATAAAAAACCCTCTTTTGTTTCTTTTTTTTTAATATTGTCTACCTCCTAAAATTGAGGAAAGTGCCATAATAGAGAGATATAACATAATTTTTATATGTTATTCAATTATTCCTCCATCATGTTTTTGATAAAGAGTTTTTGTTGTTTAATCTTAAATGATTTGAGTATTTCATCTCCATCTGCTTCTGCCATAAGAACTAGAGCTCTCAAGGCTGTCACCTTGTACAAAATTCTGATTACATAGTGAAGCATTACTGCCTCCTCCAAAAACTATTATATAATTAGGATTGTAAAGAATCTTGGTGCTCAATTCTATGGGCCTCTTTGAGGAGGTATTGCTCCGCACTTGTTATATAGTCTTGACTGCAGTACAACTCTCTTCTTATTTCATAATCTTAGTAATTGTAGTATCAATCTATAATATTGCCATTTAAATTGGTAATTGTGCATGCTTTGTAAAACTTTTCAAAACTTTGATATCTTTATAACTCTAACAGCCTTGCATTAATCTTCTACAATGTTTGGTCTAAAAGACTGTTCCCTCTTTAACTGTATCATGCAACGACCTTCCATATCTTATAGGAAAGTCTTTCGTACATCAAAAGTACAAATGGGGTGCAGATAGTTTCTTGCAGAGTAGATTCAAATTTTAAAAGGTTAATATTGTTTGTTTTTCATGACTGTTTTGGCTATTTTTACCTCCACCAACGAAGTTGGAAGTAGGTTATGTAATTGCCCTTGTTCGTGTGTGTAATTTGTATGTTTTTGTTTATGAATAGCTTCCTGGCCACAATTTTAATCGTAGAGTAATGAAACATGCAGGAATTAACTGTTATGTAAAAAACTGGAAATTATTAAATTTTGGAAGGTCAAGTTCAAAGGCCAAGGTCACGGTCAAGCAAAATGTCCAATTCACGTAATCAGCCATAAGTTTGGACATCATTGTCAGAGAGACTTCAAAGTTGGTTCATATTTGAGCATATGAAAATCCCAGTCAATTAATACTTGTTAAGGTTAAAGATCAAGGTCAAGGTCCAACAAAAGGTCGAGAAATAAGGTGCTGCGGAAGAGGTCTGTGCTCTACTGAGTGCCCCTCTAGTCTTTCTTAGAGCCACCGGGAATGTGCCTGAATAGTGACATTGAGCATCTTGACCAATATTCAGAATCACCATCAACTCTCTTGTCAGCAGAGGTGAAAAGGAAAATAAAAAATCTGTCACACAGAATTATTTGATTTATAGAGAAGTTTTGATGGTATGATTTTCAAAACAACTGGTGTCATATTAATGGAGAAAAATTAACCTAAAATTTTTAAAAAATCATTATTTTTGCTAATATATCAAAAGGTTTTGATCAAAGGACTTGAAATTTTATATGATGAAGGTATCATATATGTCTAAAATATATATAGAAATTGTGTAATTTGAATAATTAGAAAAAAAGAATTCATGGCATGGTAGACAGTCCTCTTAGAAATATTCAAGCGGTTGACTTTTCAAAGTATCAAAACTTTTCATGCTGTATTTTATTATAAGATAGGTCCCGTGTTTGGGAACCAAACATATATAATATATTTTATGGCTGGCAAGCTATACAACCTCTCGAGTTCCAAACTCACCTGTTTGTTTTTACAGCAAATCTGTTACACTTAAAAATATTAAGGGGACTGGCCAGCTAATACCAATTTTTAATGACAGGACTTTGACATTCATACTTAAAAAATCTCCAAACTGCACAGGATTTTTGCCTCTGACCTTCAGTTTTGTGACGCCAGGGTGATTTATCATGGAAATTGGTGTTTTTCAAATTCTATCTCATCCCTTGATGATTATTACTAAGATCTAGGATTACTACAATATATAGACCTGATATAGACCTCCAATAATATGAAGAATTTTTTTTTAACAGTAATATTTTTGCCAGATATGAATTTTTTCATTATGGTATAAAAATAAACCCTAAAAATTAGGGAAAAAATGAAGAAAAAAAATGAAACAAAAATTGGAAAAAGCTTCATTTCATTATTCTATAATGTATTTCTATGTTATATAACAAATTTCCGTGCTATATCTTTAAAACTAAGGGAGACTATTGAATTTGAAGGTCAATAAGTATAGTTTTGAGATACAGACGTTCAAAGTTTTTCTTTGTATTTTTACAAAGACAATATTAGTAAATTATGATTATTATGAATTTTATGTTCGGTTTTGGGTATCAGGAAAAGAAATAAAAGTTATTTATCATAATTTAATCATAAATGAAGATCCTTTTGCTCAATATCTTGCTACTTCTGGCTCCTGGAAGGCAAGGCAGTCGCTCCTCTATCCATAACACTCTCTCTCTCTCTCTCTCTCTCTCTCTCTCTCTCTCTCTCTCTCTCTCTCTCTCTCTCTCTCTCTGCACTACCGATATTATCCTCTTCTGAACTCTTGATTGAGCGAATTTTATTTTTACTTATGTTAGCAAGATCTTGAAATTGTCTTTTCCTCTTTGAAATGATAAAATTCTTGCAGAACACGAGAAAAACAAATGTAAAAATGAGTGAATGTCAGAGAGCATTCAAAGTTTTTCTTTGTATTTTTACAAAGACAATATAGATAAAGCCTGATTATTATCAATTTTATGTTCCTTTTGGATATTGATAAAAAAAACAAAGTTATTTATCATAATTTACTAATAAACAAAG
>NC_090726.1:126720772-126723272 GCF_036898095.1 Palaemon carinicauda | reverse complement strand
CGGTCCCACCACGCTTGGAACAAGAGATGTCCCGAGCACCTACAAAGGATTGCCACCCTACAGAACACCTCACAGCCAACTCCTTCTCAACCACCGCAGAAGCAGGCGCCACCGCCAGGAAACGGGGAGCTCCTCCCAGGTGAGCTCAGCTATCAGCAACAATCTTGCCTCGTCCGGGTGGTGGAGTTGGTGCTAGGCAACCGGCGCCAGCTCCTGCATGGTAACCCTCTCCTCAACCTCTTCCTTCCCACCCTACCCAGAACCTCACCCAACAAATAAAATCCCTCTTTAGAAAACCTGATTCCCCTGGCCATCCAACTCGTGTCCAGAGTCATATCTCTTTCCTTAACCACAAATTCCTCTAACCATCACCCCAAAATGCCCCTCCCCATCCAAGAGCAAGGATAATCTTCTATGCTTAGAACTGGTCCTTTTCTTTCCTACTCAAGTACTTCTCTCCTCTCCCAGTCTCTTCTATTTAATTGGACTTGCAGCTATACCACTATTCTCTACTACTAAAAACTTTCACTTCGGACTTGAACTGTACCGGGTTTGAGAGCTCAAAGGTCAAGCCAATACCATCAAAGTTCTTTGGGCTGAGCAAATCATGCTACGCTATGAGTAGAGCAGCACACTCATGCTGCTCTATGAGTAGAGCAGCACACCTATTCACAAAAAATTACTTTGATTTTGGAGCCCAGGCATCTTGTCAAAGGCTCCTGTCTGGACTAAAGTCCGGAGCCTTCACCTACGGGCTGCAGTGATGCAAGAGCTCTTGCGGCCAGGCAGTCTACAAGCAAGCAAGCAAGCAAGAAACAATGAGCCGGTCAAGTCCAGCCTGAAGTCTGAGAAGCAGCGGGATCTACATGATCTTAGAGGTACCAGCTATTCTCCAATTCCCACCCACAACCATTTACACCTGTCTCCCCCAGAAAGCACAAATATGCTATACTCCAGTGCTGAAATCACCGTCCGCTAGTAAAAGATACAGGAGGGGAACTGCCTAAGAAGAAGGTCATTGACTAATGTCCTGCCCATGCTCCGACCACCATAAGAAAGGAGAATAGAATCTGATGTTCGCAGGACAAGTAAGTCTACGGGTTACTCTCTCCCCATTCAAGATTTTTTGTTCTATCATTTTACTGGGTTCAGAGTAAAACTTGATTCTGCACTTTATTATTTCTTTTTTTTTTTTTTTTTACAATGGTAAAACATACAAAAATCACGGTACTACCCATACCACACAGATCTTGAGATATTGATATTTGCGTTAATTTAAATATTAACCATGTTGCTCTGATTAATGAGAATAACTCTAATCCATAATTGCTTTAAGAAGTTTCGCTAAAATTCAGAATTAACTATCGGAGCTTCACCTATATATGGAATAGCCATAAGACAGTATTTTTCGTAAGTTATATATATATATATATATATATATATATATATATATATATATATATATACTGTATAAATGTATATACACACACACACACACACACCCATATATATATATATATATATATATATATATATATATATATATATATATATATATATATATATATATAGTATATGAGTAGCTTAAAGCCCCAGTTTACTTACCGCATATTTCGATTTATGATAAGTTCTTCATTTACAACATTATATAACAAGCCTGTAAATATCGATCTAATCTTGCTGATCATGGTGTCCCTTTTTGGCAGGAACTTTGCCATTCTCTGAAGCAAATTACAAAACTACATATATCTTAGTGTATCACTTAGTCCGACACAGAGTAAGTATTTTATCTCCCTAAGAGCTAATTCACTTTGGTATTACACGATAATCTATCTTCAGGCGTTATTTGGTACCATACACTTGGCATATATTTACACACAAAATACACCTCGTATTATCTTTGTATATAATTTTTCCTCCCCATTTGAAAAACCTCATCAGCACTAGATCGATCGATCTGTTTGTTTGTCTGTCTGTATGTCTGTCTGTGCTATTCTTTGAGTCTAATCTCAACGAACTGGTGAAACATTCTACTCGACCGCAAGAACGTGCTTCAGCAACAAAAACATGGATGTCACGATCAAATTCAAGATTGTCGAAGGAGGAAATATCATTTAAAAGATTTTGTTGAAAATATTTGTAAATAAATTCCAGTTCCCTTTTCCTGGCCGGGTATAGAATTGAGAATGGGAGAAAAGAACGATGATGCCATTGTGCCCTTCGCTGAAATTCTTGATGTAAATATACTCTCACTGCGATATCATCGCCTTTCTGCTTTTGTGTGTAATCTTTAGTCTGCACTATGAATTCTTTGGAAGCCAGGCCCCTCGCACTTTCTTCCCCACACGTTTGCTTATCTACGTAACCGAGCTTATGTTTGTTACGGAAAATCATTGAAACTGGTTTAAAGATTAACGATTAGGCAAAGTCTTTATAATTCAATAATTAACTAATTTCATTCTAGAATCCGATAACAATTGTCATAGGCTTGCGGATTTGG
>NC_090726.1:126710772-126715772 GCF_036898095.1 Palaemon carinicauda | reverse complement strand
TATATAGACAACAGGTCCAAAGACTGGAAACGCAAAAAGAAATAGTAATCTTTTAATGTTTCCGAAAGTAATACTCGAAACATAAAAGAAAATATCACTTGTGACTCATTATGATATTAAAAAGACATATGGAACAAAGGATCATCATTCCTTTGCACAACATAGACTGAGAAGTCCCAATTATATAGTCCAAAGAGTCCATGCACAACACTTAAGAAGCTGGTTAATCACACTACTAGTGGCCACCATGAAGTGTTTAATCTCTTCCAACTGTTGTAGGTAATGTTTAAAGAACTCTCTTGAAGATTTTTATCCTGTGTAAGCCTGTAAGCCTGTAAAGGACATAGGTTGGAATAAATCTAAGGAAGAGGCAACTTTTCTAGGGTCATGATCTGCTGGAATACTTTCTGGGTCAACCCTTCTGATGAAGTAGGTGAGTTTGGACCTTAGCTGTTTCAAAGAAAGATTAGATCCTGTCGACTCCCCTTTCTAAAGTTGACCACCTTTAAAGGCCCTGCCCTTGGAGAGGTAGGCTTTAAGGCACTCCATGTGGCACAGAGAAGGGTCCTACTGTAGTGGATCAATCTTCCAGGGCCCCCAGTGTTTCGTGGGAAATTCGTTTTTCGCCAAGAATGCAGGATCTAGATAAAAGTTTACCTCCCCGGAATCCGAGAATTCAATGTGGCCATCATCCCTTGAAAGGGCCACAATCTCACTGGCTCTAGTACCAGAAGCCATAGCAAGCAAAAAGATAGACTTTTGAGTAAGATCCCTCAGAGAGGCAGAGGCATTATCTATCAAAGAGGCAAAGTGCAGGACTTTCTCCATCTACCATGAAATACCCTTGGGAGGAGCATTAGGTTTCAGTTTAGCACAAGCATTTGGGATCTTATTGAACAGCTTGCTATTCAGTTCCATATAAAAAACCATGCGAGATTGGTCTAGTTAGTGCCGACTTACATGAGGGAATAGTTGTAGAGGCTAGACCTTGATCCTGTAGTGAAATAAAGAAAGAAATACAGAAGTCCACAGAAACAGAAGGGGGCTGAGGACGTTTCCCGAACGCAACCCATTTTTTTCCAGGAAGACAAATATTGTCGTTTTGTGGTGTTGGACTAGTACTCTTCTATGAAGTCAATTCTTTCCCCTGCAACCCTGAATTTTCTTTGAGCTGTGAGGGTGAGAAAATAATTAGCTGAAGGGTTTTAGTTATCCAAGAGGAAGCGAAGAAAGTTGTCTGTTGAACAACCTGGGGCAGCACTGGAGATGGCAGAGGGATCTGGACAGGTTTGAGTTCCAGAACAAGAGGGTACCAATTGCTCTTGGGCCACTTGGAAGCCACCAGAACTGTAGTTCCCTGAAAGTCTGCAGTTTGTTCAGCACTTTCAGTAGGAGGTTGAATGGAGGAAATAGGTAGATGTGAGACCACTGGTTCCAATCCAGAGACATGGCATCCATTCCTGTCGCTTCCGGATCTAAGTTTGGTGCTACATACCATAGAAGCTTCTTGTTGAAGCTTGTCGCAAAGAGATCGATTTACAGTTCCGGGACTTGCTCTAGAATTAAAAAGAATGAGGATTGGATCCTGACAGGGCATCCGCCGTCACATTACGAACCCCTTTGAGATGAACTGCTGAGAGATGCCATTTCCTCCTTTTTGCTAAAGAGAGAATGGCTAGGATTACATGCTTGATCTGAGAGACCTGAAGCCCTGTCTGTTGACACAGTGTACTATTGTTGTCTTGACGATGACCAATTTGATGTGTGATTTCGTCTTTGGGCATAGTCTCTTCAGGGTCCGAAATACTGCCATAGCTTCCAGAACATTGATGTGAAACTTCTGAAATGTGATCGGCCACTTACCCTGCACTTTCTTAGATAAGGAGTATCTCTCCCAACCTTGTTCCAAGGCATCTGTGTGAATAGTCATAGAAGAAGAAGGGTACTGTAGAGGGATGTGCTCGATAGACTTTTGGTGGTGGACCACGGCTTGAGCTGCTTCCGCAGTAAGACCAGGGTTTTGTGATGAAAATCTCTCCGAGCATTGGATACCTTTCTTCTCCAGACTGCTGACATCTTTGAGTTTTGCTTTCCTGATTGGGTCTGTCACGGCTGCGAACTGTAACAACCCCAATACCCTTTCTTGTTGCCATCTGGTGAGTAATTTTGAACGAAGTAGACACCTGACCAAGTTTGTGATTTCCTTTCTCTTTCCTTGTGGTAGAGAGAGGGTTTGTGACTGTAGATTCCAGTGAAGTCCTAGCCACTGGAATTTCCGAGCTGGAGATAGACTGAGCTTCTCGAGGTTGATTTGGAGGCCCAGAGATTGTAGGAAGTTCATGACCTCTTGGGCTGTTTGAGGACATTCTGACTTCGTTGCAGCCCAGACTAACCAGTCGTCCAGGTACACCATCACCTGAAGGCCTCCATTCCAAAGTTGTTGGACAATGGCCTCGACTAGTTTCGTGAAATTCCTTGGAGCTATACTGAGCTCGAAGGGCATGGCTTTGAATACGTAGGACTTTCTTGCCAGTCTGAAACCAAGGTAGGGGGAGAAGTGCCGACCTATCGGAAGATGCCGATAGGTGTCTGTAAGATCTATGGAGACGGTGTAGGCCCACTGGGGTAGTAGGAACCGTATTTGCGAGATAGTCAGCATCTGGAACTTTTCGTTCAGACTGAATTTGTTTAGTGGGGACAAGTCCAGAATAGTTCGAAGAGTGTTCGAATCTTTCTTGGGCACGCAGAATAGCCGCCCTTGAAAGTTCATGGATTTTGTGCAGCTGATGACTCCCTTCCAAAGAATGTCCTGACCATAATCCTCCAAAAATGGTGTTGTGGGTTGAAAAAACCTCTTGAACTGGGGTGGTTTCTGTCTCCATTTCCAGCCTAGCCCTTTTGAGACCATACAGTGAGCCTAGGGATTGAACTCCCATTGATCCCTGAAAAGGCGAAGTCGTCCCAATACTGGAAGCTCCTCATTGTTGTTACGAAGGACCTGCACTTTAGTCGCCTTGTCTCTACTTCCTCAGCCTCTAGTTTGTCCGCCTCTTACAGGCCTCCTTGTGATATCGGAGCCCTTCTTATGAGCTTTGGCAGGGTGGAACGTGGTAGTAGCTCACTTGTACACTGGGTTGAAGGATGGAGACTGTGAAACGTACTGCTGGGGAACCATATACACAGTCTGAGGGAAGGCGGAAATTGAGGCTGTCGCAACAGGAAAGGATTTCCTTCCACTGAAGTGACGTCTGGGCCTCTTGCCCGTGAGTTAAGGTCCTTAATTGGGGGTAAATTTTCGTTTAGAGGAAATACCCCACTTGCCAATAAGGCTCTTATTCTCCTAATATGGAACCATGACTTCTTTAACCAATTTCTCAGGGAAGAGATCCTTCTCCCAAAATTTGCAGTCGATCAGTTTTCTAGGTCCATGTCTGGTTATAGCAGCGGCTAGGACGTATTCACTACATGCCCTTCTGGCTAGAAAGAAAGCTTGGAAATCCCTATGAAACATGATTAAGTGAATCTCTGCCAAGACAGGGAAGAGATCTGATTTGGAATAGTTCCAAATAAGCATCTCCAGATAAGAATGAAAGGATAAAGAGGCAGAAAGTCTCTCTTTGGCTTCCAGTTCTCCCTTCAATAGAGATTTGGGAATCCTAGACAGTTTCTCCTTAAACTGTTTGCCTCTGATGTCTTTATCTAGTTTTCCAACAGTGAGGGTATGTTGGACGTCCTACCAGATGTTCGAATCATAAGGAAGGGCTAGAGAGACAGGTTTACATTCCTCTAGCACTGGAAATCGCCTGTCCTTCCTTACTGCTGTCATCACAGCCTCTAAGCATTTAGAGGCAAAAGGGAAGGCACTATCCTTTGGGGCCCACAAAAGTGGTCTGTTTCCTGGCTAAGGCAGTGATTTGGGTGTTGGTGAATTCAGCCGTCTTTAACTCCCTAACCAAAAGGGATTGAGCCTTGCTATGATCCAGAATGATTGTTTCCTTAGGGATCGTATCATCCCTAATGGACACTTCTAAATTAATCCTTATGTAGCAGTAAGGATAGCTAACGATCGATGGATACAATTCTAAGTCTGAGACTGGCTTGGAACCCAAACCATCCCCAATATGGAAGAACCCTTCGGTTAAGGGCATATGTTCAGAATAGTGCCAAGGGTTCTTAATTGTGTATTCCTGTAGGCTCAAAGCTGGGGGAGCCTTAGAAACAGGTGCCAGTTGTAAAGCTTCTATCCTCGCTGTTAGGTCTGCTTGAGATTGTTCATATTTGGTGGTTAGGTTGTCCATGAAAGCTTTCATGGACACCTTTAGTTCCAAGTTACTGTGAAGCAAAGGTTTTTCTAACATCGGAACCAGGATGGAGGTGGAAGCTAGGGCTTGCGTAGAAAGTAGAGGCACTGGGAGCTGCACTCACCTGATGTACATCCAGTGACTCTTCTTAGGCTTCCGTGGTCAGCAGGATTCTCTCCCTATCTGATGACACAGTAGAAGTAGTAGACATGTTGTCAGCGTCCAGACTCATGACTTGCAGATCATCCCAGACTTCATTGTCTGCATGATCTGTTGGTACCGGTGGGAGTTGGACCGTCTGTAACTGGTGACCAAATATAGAGGACACCTCAGCCTTGGGGAAGAGCAGGTCCTTCAGTTCCAGAGAAGGAATATAAGGGGCACCTTGTTGAGAGCTGTTATGGAAGCCTCTAACCTAGTGTCAGAGCATCCTCCGACGTTTATCTCAAATGTCCAAGGAGACGTCAGTGGCATAGAAGCCGGTTTGAAAGAGGTCCGTGCAAGCCTGGCAGTTGGTAGGGTCTCAGGTTGTAATGGATCCCTTGGTAACATGGCAGTCAGCGTGTTTCCGGCATGTCTTGTGGCCACAGGCTAACTTGACCCAACTCGTACAGGTGACTGAGGAACACTCCATGTCATCAGCGACCTGTAAAAATAAGATATTACAATGAGTACAAAACCTTAAAATCATATCTTCTT
>NC_090726.1:126690772-126693272 GCF_036898095.1 Palaemon carinicauda | reverse complement strand
TTCCTCATATTAAATATTCTCTTAATACCTTTAATATTGTGGAGACGCAACGTTTGAGTAGATTTTGCTTATCAGTGAGTTGTACGATTTTCATTTGTAGTTTGTAAACTCTGAACTCAAACAATCCTTATGAATATTAAAAATGTTTTAGCCAGAGGAAACACCTAAAACAGTTGTGATTAAATGAAAATAATATTTCGTAATCAAACTAATCAAAATAGGGCCGGTATTAAATGGGTATAATTATAGATGGAATACTTATAAGATGACAGCCACTGAAGCCTAAAATAACAACCTTCAAAATTTGAAGGATCTTTGGTTGAAGTTTCAAAACCTTCAAACATTCTCTGTGAAACTGTAGATGCATACGCTTTCTTGGGAATATATAAGATGGTATGGTTCCGATGGGAAAAATGATATTGAATATATCGTCTACTGACGAAAAACTCTTCCCATAAATGCAGGATTTGAAGAAGTAATTTCACTATTTATTTTTTGGTTATCACCCACAATTAAATTATAGGAAGTTATACAAAACTTCCTATAAAGAAGTTTATTTCAAAGGAGATGAAAGTAAACTCTTAGGTGTCGAGTACTGTATATAGTGTTTGGGAGTACAGGAAAGGGTTACATGAGAGAAAAGGAGATTTCATTGAACGAAAAAATCATTCATAAGGATTTGATATAACATAGAAGATTGTCCTTGGGATGAATGATAGTGACTACTATCAAATAAGACTATAAAGTAGTATGGTCAAAATTACTTTTGAAATATTATAGATTATACATAATTCGATAAAAAATCAACTTTATGAAGGATGAAAATATCTTGTGTGATAATTCTAATCACTCTCTCTCTCTCTCTCTCTCTCTCTCTCTCTCTCTCTCTCTCTCTCTCTCTCTCTCTCTCTCTATATATATATATTATATGTATATATATATATATATATATATATATATATATATATACAGTATATATATATGCAGTATATATATATATATATAGATATAGATATAGAAAATAGGTTTATATACACTATAAGGATGAGAAGAAATGTGGTATTTTAATATTACTCAATCTTAGTACTGCTTTTCATACAGTTGTGCACGAACTGCTACTTATGATTTAGTGCCAATCGGTATTGAAGATCAAGCCTTTGAGTATCTAAAAGAATACTTGGTTGTCAGATACTGCAGTGTACAAATTGGAAACTGCCATTCACCATATGAACCATTAAATAGAGGGGTGCCCCAGGGAAGTGCGCTAGGCCCAATCTTATTCTGCATCTATACTAGAGGCCTATCAAAAAAACTAGAGAGGTATGAAGTGAAGTTTAAACTATTTGCTGATGATCCACTATTTTACTTCTCCACAAATGGCATTAATGATACTGCTGAAACGTTAAACCAGGTTCCTACCAGTGTTAGGAAATTAATGACAATTAAATAACTAAAATTAATGAAAATCAAACCGACTTTATGGTGAGATTCAAAAAAATATTGATGAAAACTCGGTTTCGATATCTAGTCGAGTTCGTGACCTAAGTGTATCACCTGATTATATTTTGTGTCTCAGTGATCAAATAATTAATGAAGTAAGAAACGCTGGATATCACCTTAGAAACATAAAGTTTATAAAAAAAACATTCTTTTAAGAAACTTGTGATAAACTACCTTATACCAGGATTGACTATTGCGACTCCATCTACTACAATCTACCCCAAGTGCAACTTGAGAAAATACGAAGCATATTACAGTAAACAGAGGAGCAAAACTGCCAAAAGGTGTCCCACCAGGAAAAAGGGTTACTTCAATACTAATTGAATTACAGTGGCTGCCTATTAGAGCTAGAATATGGTTTAAGATGTGCAATTTCCCATCAAGAGCAGAACCGGACGTCCAAAATAATTAAGAAAATTGCTACACATCATACTGCCAACGAATCGTGTAGATACGAGAATAGTTACAGATGGTTTCAAGTTCTTGGAGAGAAGATGTATGTATACTCTAAATTCTGGAGCTTTCAAATAGGAAGCTCCCACTAGACATCCTAAAGACTGAAAATATCGAGGCTATCAAGAAAAAACTGAAGATCTTGTTTTCTAAGTGCTTCGATAATTAACAGGCAATACGCTGTATGATACTCTAAATAGCAAAGAATGTATAAGAAAAACAGATCTCGTAGGTCCTGTAAGGCGCATTGTTTCCCTGTGATAGGACCAGGAAATCAGCCCTTACAGTAAAGTAAGTAAATTAAATCCTGAATATCATATTTTCCTGAGGGTAACGACCTGGTCTTAGGAACCTAACCCTGTTGCTGAGTAAGGAGCGGATCCATTTTCAATTCAAAACATTTACCTTATGTTATGTTGTCTGTGTAACAAGAGGATTTTACTGCTTATCATTTTCAAATCTTGCAGTGCCATTACAATGCTGATGTGATTTTTCTTAAAAGTCATTAGAATATTACACACAAGAACTAAAATAAATAAATTGCAAA
>NC_090726.1:126678272-126680772 GCF_036898095.1 Palaemon carinicauda | reverse complement strand
ATTGAGCAAAGCGTAGAATACGTTTTTTTCTTTAAACTGCGCTCTAATTAACTAAAGGAAAACCTGCAGTTCTGTTTGAACAATTATGTTATCTCAAGCGCCAAATCCAGCACAAAGTAAATTACCACTCATGCCTTATTGACAATTTATAGCCATGTGGGGATTGTCTTGTTATGAAGGTTCGCTCGGGCACTCTTTGGTTCTATTTGATTGATTGATTATTATTATTATTATTATTATTATTATTATTAGCTAAGCTACAACTTTAGTTGAAAAAAAAAAAAACAGAATGCTATAAGCCCAAGTGGTCCAACAAGGAAAACAGTCCAGTGAGGAAAGGAAATAAGTAAACAAATAAACTATATGACAATTAATAAACAATTAGAATAAAATATCTTAAGAACAGTAACAACTTTAAAACATATTTTTCACATATAAACTATAAAAAAGAGACTTATGTCTGCATGTTCAACATAAAAACATTTGCTGCAAGTTTGAACTTTTGAAGTTCTACCGATTCAACTATCCGATTAGGAAGATCAGCAGTAGAAGACCAGAAAGGAGAACAATAATTTGGTATTTATTTTTTTATTTATACTGCTCTCTATATTGTTTTATTTAACTTTATCATATACGTATTATTTTATTTTTTTCGTGGAAGGTTTGTTATCAAAGAGATGGACTTATGGGTTTTCCAAAAGAATGCATACATACAAATGACAGTAATAGTGACAATTATGATTACTAAAATCCATTTACCATCTCTATGAAAAAATAATATATTAAAATTTTGGTATCGTTACACATCAGGTACATTACATGTTTTGGTATCGTTGCACATTTAAAATATATATATGTTCTTTATCTATACTAATTTTTCACGTTACTAAGATTCCTTTTTTCCTTTTCCATGCAATTGTCTGTCGTTTCTCTACGTAACGCAAGCGCATGAATGTATAAAAGAAAAGCAATAACATGGTTTACTGTAATCCTTCCAGATTATTCTCTAGGTCCGGTTTCAAGGACAATCTCGAGGTTTCAAAAAGGCAGCCCTGCAGAGCTCTATCGAATATGTACGAAGGTTTTGTTGCCAGTTTAAGAATTCTTGATCTTACAACGAGAATTCATAACCGAAAATCACATTTTACTGAAGTCTCAACAGAGGAAACTTTCTCAACACATCATTCTATATCTGGTAACCCAGACATACTGTATAAACACACGCGCACACACACATGCACACGCATATACTGCATATATATATATATATATATATATATATATATATATATATATATATATATATATATTCAAATAAGCCATATATATTTTTGATACATTAATGTCTGGATTCTCTTAACGACCTCGGGATCAGAGCCCCAGGCGAAATCACACAAAGACAAGAGCTTGGGTCCGGCCGGGAATCGAACCCTGGTCGGCAAGCTTGTATAGACAGTGACTAAGCCACTTGGCCACGAAGAAAGATCAAAGTCAATGACAATTCTTCTGTACTTATACCTGTCGAATTCAGGTATTTTGTACTTTGAATTGAAATCAACCCATCTTCACCATCGTAGCCAATTGGTAGTTTGTTACTTGGCATTCAATTAATGATAAATTTTGCACATTTAGACGTGTTTTTCATATTCAAATAAGCCATATATATTTTTGATACATTAATGTCTGGATTCTCTTAACGACCTCGGGATCAGAGCCCCAGGCGAAGTCACACAAAGACAAGAGCTTGGGTCCGGCCGGGAATCGAACCCTGGTCGGCAAGCTTGTATAGACAGTGACTAAGCCACTTGGCCATGAAGAAAGATAAAAGTCAATGACAATTCTTCTGTACTTATACCTGTCGAATTCAGGTATTTTGTACTTTGAATTGAAATCAACCCATCTTCACCATCGTAGCCAATTGGTAGTTTGTTACTTGGCATTCAATTAATGATAAATTTTGCACATTTAGACGTGTTTTTCATATTCAAATAAGCCATATATATTTTTGATACATTAATGTCTGGATTCTCTTAACGACCTCGGGATCAGAGCCCCAGGCGAAATCACACAAAGACAAGTGCTTGGGTCCGGCCGGCAATCGAACCCTGGTCGGCAAGCTTGCATAGACAGTGACTAAGCCACTTGGCCACGAAGAAAGATAAAAGTCAATGACAATTCTTCTGTACTTATACCTGTCGAATTCAGGTATTTTGTACTTTGAATTGAAATCAACCCATCTTCACCATCGTAGCCAATTGGTAGTTTGTTACTTGGCATTCAATTAATGATAAATTTTGCACATTTAGACGTGTTTTTCATATTCAAATAAGCCATATATATTTTTGATACATTAATGTCTGGATTCTCTTAACGACCTCGGGATCAGAGCCCCAGGCGAAATCACACAAAGACAAGAGCTTGGGTCCGGCCGGGAATCGAACACTGGTCGGCAAGCTTGTATAGACAGTGACTAAGCCACTTGGCCACGAAGAAAGATAAA
>NC_090726.1:126650772-126675772 GCF_036898095.1 Palaemon carinicauda | reverse complement strand
TACTCCACAGTCCACACTTATATTCATTGCTTATTTTGACTTACCCTCATAATCTTACTTTTGTTCATATAGAAATTCACTTTTTTACCTATGCAATACTTTTCAAACTTTCAATACTTTCTACAGTTTCTCTTCACTATCGACAACCATTACTGAATCCTCAATAAACTTCAGCCATTCCAAACTTCATCTCATTATCCAACAACCTTCCTGTATAATCAGTAACTGGCTTTGATATGTTTCACTCATAAAACTTCCTACATTGATAAACTGTTCCTAGAATTGTCCTCTAACCTAAAAAAGGTTAACATCAGCAAATACGCATTATTGACTCATCGGTTTACCGGACTACCATGAATGTCATCGCAGTTTATGGAACACTTCTGGAATAAAAAGTAAGACAAGTTTAAAGATAGCCATTGTGATAACTACCATCAAACGTAGTAAACCTCTATAACTTAAATATAAGTTGTAAGATTTATCAGTGATTTCGTAAAGAATAAGCTCACTTCTGCCAATCTAATAAAAAGGATTGATCCTTGATCAATATTTGTAAGAAGTTAATATGTAAACGGGCTAATTAATTGTGGCTCTAACGTCTAAATACACAGCAAAGTAACCTCTGAACACAGAAAGGGAAATATTTTCAAAATTACACATGAACAAAATTAGATAAGTTCTGAGATACGTTGCGAAATTGAAAGATGAAATTATGTAAGTTCATAAGACTGCAATATATCATTAAGCATCACGCTCTACTGCAATTAGGTTTCTGACTTTTACCATTATTATTATTATTATTATTATTATTAATATTATTATTAATTGCTAAGCTGCAACCCTAGTTGGAAAAGCAGGATGCTATTAACCCAGGGGCTTCAACAGGGAAAATAGCCTAGTGAGAAAAGGAAACAAGGAAAATAAAATATCTTAACAGTAACATTAAAATGAATATCTCCCATATAAACTACAAAAACTTAAAAAAAAAGGAGGAAGAAAAATAGTGTGCCGAGCGTACCCTCAAGCAAGATAACTCTAACCCAAGACAGTGGAAGAACATAGTACAGAGGCTACGGCACTACCTAAGACTAGAGAACAATAGTTTGATTTTGGAGTGTCCTTCTCCTAGAAGAGCTGCTTTCCATAGCTAAAGAGTCTCTTCTACGCTTACAAGAGGCAAGTGGCCACTGAGCAATTACAGTGCAGTAACTCCTTGGGTGAAGAAGAATTGTTTGGTAGTCTCAGTGTTGTCAGGTGTACGAGGACAGAGGAGAGTATGTCAAGAATAGGCCAGATTATTCGGTGTGTGTGTTGGCAAAGGGAACATGAATCGTAACCAGAGAGAAGGATCCAATGCATTACTGTATGGCCAGTCAAAGGACCTCAATAACTCTCTAGCAGTAGTATCTCAACGGGTGGCTGGTTTTTTATTATGGGTTAATACGTTTGTTTGCCATGTATGTCTATTGGTATACATTTTTTTAGTTGTTTCTATAAGTTTTGTCGTTCTTTAATGTTCATTATAATGCACAAAAGTTTGCTGTACACGTCAATAGCCTCTCAGGAAGATCCATATAAATATTTGCCAACTTTGAATAGTAATCATACAAATCACAATCGAACACTTATTTGGGGATCTCCTTCGAGTGTTTAATAAAGACACTATTTGTCATTAGCTTTATAATATTAAAACAGAACAGAAAAGCAACAAAATAAGATGTATTAGCAATGAGCGAATCAGCAAACATCCTTGTTCTCAGATAATCTTTTTTTCCTAAATATTAAAATTTTCTCTCCCATCGTCTCGAGCGTTCTTATCCCGTTAATCACTTTAGGTTTGCAAATATTGACAGTTCGCTGTCCTTAGAAAAGAGGGAAAGAACAAAGGGTCCGTAATAGGATGACATGAATGTCAGGGAAAGGGATAGGGAAATGGTAAGGGGAAATATGAAAAGGATGTACGCAGAGATTTATCTTAATTTATTTCATTTGAGACTGTTCATAATATCTCATAATGAAACTTTGTAATAATTAAATAGATTAACAGTCTTGAAAAACTTTTCCTTCTCATTTGTGTAAATTTCTCAGCTAATTGAAAATTCCTTCATTACTAATTACATTTTCCTAATGGCCAACATCAGTTGATTATGGAACTCCTTGACCATTCTTTTCATACTCGATGCACTAAATTCCGAAAATTCTTGTATATTCTCTTAGTATAATTTTGAAACTCTTAGAATTTTCCTTTATCGCCAGCTGAACTAAACTCTGCAACTCCTTGTCAACTGCACTGAATTCTAAATATCTTAACCTTTATTTTCTTGTCAACGAAACAAACTCTGAAACTCCTCGGCAACTCCTTTACTGTTCAACTAAGTCTATTCTGAAAATTCATAGCTCATGGTTTCTTGACCACTGTATTACAATCTAGAGCTCCATCATTACTGCGTTTCTTTTTTCACACTAAAGTAAAACTTGAATTCTCCACCCAGTGTTTTATTGTCAATTGTATTTAGTTCTGAAAATTCTTGGCTACACTAAACTATGCATCAGCTTGATTTTCCTATCCGTTATTGCCTATTGCACTGAATTTTAAACTTCACTGGCCATTCCTGTATATTTTACCACCTCAAATCCCCAAAACTTCTTGACTATTTCTTTATTGATAACTATACAAGCCTCTTGTACTTTATAACTCTTGCATTATCGTCCACTGCCCTAGACTCTGAACCTCTGTGACTATTCCTTTAATGCTAAATGTAATATATACTAGAAATTCTCGACTCTTTTCAATTCCAGGTGCCTAAAGACATGAAAGATTTTAACAGCTCATTTGTCGCCAACTCCACCAAAGTCTCGCTCTCCTAGATTACTATTTTATTGGCAGCTGAGCTGAAATTTGAGCCTCCTTTCTTATTTATTCATAGCCATCTAAGCTAAACTGAATTTTCAACCTATCCACTTATTGTCAACTCGATGAAACGCTGAAACACCTATGACTTTTCCTTCATTACAATCTATATATAATTATGAACGTCATTGGACATTTAATTATTGTCATCTGCTTCTAAATCTTAAGCTTATTGTTGCCTGAATTAAATTAAATTCCTGAATTCCTTTTATTGCCAGCTGCACTAAACTGCAATATTCTCACTACGGTATTATTTTATTGTTGACTGCACTAATATGAAAAATATGGAACTCCTTGAATATATATTCCATTATAACCAACAGCATTACACTAAAAATCCCTTGACTACTGCTTTGTTGCTAAGAGTAGTTAGCTCGAATCTCTTTGAATATTCATTATTGTGAAGTGCATTTAACACTGGAACGCCTTGACTATACTTCTATTGCCACTGAAACATCTGAACTATGGTTTATGGCTAAATATGCAAGCCTCTGGGAACATTTAGCTATCAATAGACTATATTATCAGATTTTGAATCGGTTTAGAAACTTCAATGGTAGCTGCATCAAATGTTAAAACTCTTATTTTATTCCTCTATTGCCAACTACACTAAATTCTAAAACTCGCTGGATATTCCTTTTTACCGCTTGTGATAGGCTCCAAAGTCTGAAATCGTTGGATATTCCTTTACTGATAATTACGCTATACTTTAAAACTTTATGTCCTCTATTACCAAATATAATACTCTCTTGAACTCAGAAACGTCTCGACTAATTCTTTGGTGACACCTAAACTAAATCATAAAATTCCTTGACAATACATTTATTTCCAGCTTCAGTATACTCTGGAACTTATTGACTATTCATTCACTACTAGTTACACTAAGCACTAAATCTCGAATATTTCTTGATTATACCCTTACTAAGCTCTTTAAACCTTATCGATTTCTTTGTTATCAACAACCTAAGGAGTGAAACTCTAACACCTTTTAATTCCACTTTTTGTAAATCCAGAATCCAGTAAATAAAATTTCACCGCCAGTTATACTGAAATATGAAACTACATATCCTGTTTGTTATTAAAACCAAATATCAATGGAAATCTATACAATATCCCTACGAATGTCTTATTACTACAGACGATAAAAACAGTTATGTAACCAAATCTTTTTTTCGTTCAAAACATAATCTAATTCCGAAATGTCTCCTTTCAGTTTCCCTTCCCCTGTATATCATAATCAGTGTTATATTCCTTTTCGAGTGATTTATTCCTTTTTATGAAGAAGGCAAATTTTCTATCTTCATTCACATTGCATATGATTAACATGAACGCAACGGATGTGTTTGCATGATAACGTTTATGTAAATGGAAGCCGGCATCATTAAGGATAGACGTGAAAGAATATTCAGTACTCGGCTGTTAGAAGCTAGAGACAAGTAGTACCAAACACCTACAATATCAAAAGATAATCATTAGTATTATCATTAATCATTTCAACTCTTCACAAATACTAATCACAGTAAAATATTAAATATTATCGTTTGAAGTACTCTAAAATACAAGCACGATCTAAAAAGACGTTTTCACGCCAGTGTTTCCTTCGTCAAGGATAAGATTGAATAGAGGTCTATGCAAAGCCTTCTATCATATTCCTTTCTTCTTGAATTCTTATCTGATCCGGGTCCTTGTTTACTTTTTCTCTACGATTTTTTGTTTTTTCTTATTTCCATGCTTGCTACTTTTCTGACGAACTGCCTTTCTTCCCTTTTCATCCAATATCCATTTAATCTTAATTTTTTAGAAGTGACAAAAATCTTCGGAAAAAAGTGGCTTTGCTATTGTATTTTGGGAGAAAATCTGTTTTTCAACCTCGACAATAAGTCACTGATAACAATTTTCTTCAAACGATTTTAGGCGATTCGCCTCAAATTCTACGATAAACAACAGACAGGCAACAAAATTGCACGGAGGAACCCCAGTTATTATCCTATAATTGCTTTCATTTACTGGGGGGAAATTCAAGCAACCTTTTAACTTCGTTTTTATTTATACTCTTCCATCCCAAAGATGACACCACCCGTATCCCTCCCGGAACTATGAGATTTGGTAATGTCATAATCTGTCGGAAAATTGGAGCCGAAAAGATATTTAACCAATGTTTGGGGTTTCTCACCCTCCCTAAATCAAGACTAATCAGTGATTTTCCTTTTAGGCCCGATAATGAATATTCCGTTATTAAAGCTCAAACGAGTATTCGTGTGATCTTTGAACAGCTAAAAATTATCCTTAACGTATTCTACTTGTTTTCTTTTTTAGATTTAAAATAGTAAAGGATGTAAATAAGCAGATCAATAATTCAGTAAAATGTATATTCACTAAATAAATAAGGCTACTTAATAGGAATGAATAATTGTTATTCTAAATGTTTGGCCTCATAACTTCAATGGTTATTGATGCCGATTGAAGAAAGATTTATCAAAAATTATTAACTGTAAAAAGGGGAAAATTAATTTAAATTTTTTTTTATATTGTATCTATATTCAAAATGAGATAGTAGGCCAGCTTCCAAATGAATGTAAAAATGTCACTGGAATCACGCAAAACATTTCTTTTAAGAATCGTGGATAGGACATTCCTGCAATTTCAAAAAGGCAGACCTTCAGAGCTCTATTGAATATGTACGAAGGTTTTGTTGCCAGTTTAAGAATTCTTTATTTTACAACGAGAATTCATAACAGAAAATCGCATTTTACTAAAGCCTCAACAGAGGAAACTTTCTCAACACATTATTCTATATCTGGTAGCCCTGATATACTGTATAAACACACACACACACACATGCACACACACAAGCACTCATCATGGAATGGTTGGTATCTGCCACTTATCAAGAAATCATGTGTTGTTCGAGTTTGTCCAATTTGAAGTGACTTATAGGATAGTTTCCTATAACGATATCTGTTATGAGATCTTCCCAGAAGTAATTTTTCCCAAACACATTTAGTACCTCTATCCTTAATCATTAATCTAGGTATATCATCACATATTTTAGTTGAAATATCCGAACAGAGGCCCCTTTTGGTGCCTAGGTTGTTAATAGGAAGGGGATATATGGGTTGAAAGAGTCAAAGAAGCAGAAATCAGCAATAGTGCTGGGGGAGTCATTTTATACAGAGGATAGGGAGTAATTTGCTAAAAGATCCATATTTGAGTTTTTTTTTTTTTTTTACCCGATTGAAAATATAAAAAGTATCATACATTGTACACCATCGGCACAGTGTATCATATTGTGATGGGCCGAGAGAGGGTTGTGAACTCAAAGGCAGGATGCAATCAACTGAGTTAATTTATTAAGAACACTCTCCTTTATATACAAAACCTCAAGGCAACAGAACATAACATGTTCGAGAGACAGAGACAATGTTACAGAGGAAAACATAGACATGTTTGTTCTGGTTCTCTTAGTGCGAGGGAAGAGCGCAGATACAAGCATAATATATACAAAATAATTTATGTACGATCGTGTGACACACGGTTGGTACATGGCTCCCCCTCTAAAAATGACATACTGAACATGTTAAATGGGTGCCCTGAATCTGGAGAGGTAGTAGTAAAAACTGCGCCGATTAGCAGCAGTGAGTGGCTGTAGAAGTCGTTGGTTGGGGCGCGAGCGAGTGGTGGATGATGGGTGGCGTTGTTGCTGCTCCGGCTCGTAACGGGGTAGGCGTGTGTGTCCTACGGCATTCATAGGCGTGTATGTCCTACGGCATTCATAGGCGTGTGTGTCCTACGGCATTCATAGGCGTGTATGTCCTACGGCATTCATAGGCGTGTGTGTCCTACGGCATTTACGTCAGCTTCGGTTGAAGTTGAATAGGTGTCCTCTTCGTCACGAGTGGAGGCATTGATGGAGGTTTTGATGATCATGAAGTTGCTGTCCATAAGGGCACGAAGTAGGTTCACCTCACGAGGAGAGCCGTCCGCGGCAGGTTGCAGGCGAGTGATACTGGTCATTTTCCCGAGGGTGAGCGAAGCCCCTTGTTGCCCCAACGGTTGTTGAGAGAGCTGAAAAAGCGTTGCTATACGGGCGGCTGGCGACGGCGAGTACTGCTGCAGAGGGTATGCGTTGACGGCGTCATAGTAACGATGAGAGGCGGTGGGGGAGGGGGGGGTGAAGGCGGGAGGAGCGAATCACTCCGGGGTCACCAATGTGACGGGCCGAGAGAGGGTTGTGAACTCAAAGGCAGGATGCAATCAACTGACTTAATTTATTAAGAACACTCTCCTTTATATACAAAACCTCAAGGCAACAGGACATAACATGTTCGAGAGACAGACAATGTTACAGAGGAAAACATAGACATGTTTGTTCTGGTTCTTTTAGTGCGAGGGAAGAGCGCAGATACAAGCATAATATATACAAAATAATTTATGTACGATCGTGTGACACACGGTTGGTACAATATATTGGTAAGGGGATTTACGTTGTCCATCGGCACTGAAAATAAACTTTCCCGGTGATTCACTCAGTAGCCTATCAATATGGGATAGCACTAAAACTTATAGATACACAGGTTTAAAAGCTAAAGCTGTCTGTTAGGACTGAGATCAATGTGAACAAGGCATCACGCTCCCTCTTCTTGTAAATGATGAACTTTCAGACTGAAGCTAAGGATTGGATTCAACTGGATTCCAACGACCAAACCCTTACTTATAACTCTGCAAAAGGAAGGATGGGGTCATTCAATATTCTCCTATATAGATTTAAATGTAAATGTTGTGGCGGGATGTTGCAAAACAACCCCCACACCCTTAAATCACTCTACCAGACAATTGTCCCACAACACAAACTTTCCCCTTACTTTATCAACTGGACTCTTGGACAGAAGGAAAATTGAAACAAAACATGACCTTAATACTATATTTCTTAAAACTAAACAACCAAACAAAAATCACACTTATCACTAATCATACACTTAACACAATAGATATAAACCATAAAACCCTTCAATTAAATAAACCCTAACAAAACTTAAAACTACAACCACAAATATAAACTGAAATATTGTATATATTTTTGAGTGGACACCTTCGTCCACACAAGGGCCAACAGTCTTTTATATTGGCACACCACCACCATATGATGAACAGAAGAGTGTCTTATTAATATGCCACAACGGCCATACCTCTGCGGGGTCATGGATGTCATCATCATCATCATAATAATAATCATCATCATCATTCGTAATCTTATTTCACAGGCCAGGTCATCAACGGTTCAGCAACCCAAAAAGCAGTCTTAATACAACATCAATCACAAGCCAGGTCATCAACGGTTCAGCAATCCAAAAAGCAGTCTTAATACAATATCAATCACAGGCCAGGTCATCAACGGTTCAGAAATCCAAAAAGCAGTCTTAATACAAAATCAATTCCAGGCCAGGTCAGCAACTATATATTAGCATTCGAAAAATAACCCTCCAAAGGAGGAATCACGGCCTGCCAAAATAAAAAAAGAAAAACATTTATGAATACTCCTAACTAACTAAATTATCGCACTATAATCAAAGATAAATAATAAAATGTTCCTATCATTCACAATCACGACTAGCAAATATAAACAAAACTGTACTTACTGTTGAAATACACAGAACACTTCCAACGCTGGTAAGAAAAATAATAGTAAATCCAGCAATCACACACACAACCGCCTCTATCAGCAGTCAAATAAAAAAGCATTCGCCCCGAAACATTTACCATTCTCCTAACCTAGCTAAAAGTAAACAAACAACCTCATTTATACCAACAGTCTTTCTCACAACAAACAATCGATACACACTCTCTCTCTCTCTCTCTCTCTCTCTCTCTCTCTCTCTCTCTCTCTCTCTCTCTCTCTCTCTCTCTCTCTCTCTCTCTCAAGATTTGGCAAACAAGAAATAAACACAAATAAAACAAAAATTAATCCTCCACAATGTCTTCCACAACATTCTCTCACTTATGAGGTACTTCAAACGACAGTTTGATGGACACTTTCATTTAAATACATCTATGTGTAATGATCTATCAAGTTTGCCTTAAATCCTTTCTACCATGTAACAAAAGTTTCGATCAAAAGGTAAGTGTGACAAACACGTATATGAGCAAACCGACTACCTACCTTACTTCAGACACATCGCATAATGCTCTACAATTTTACTATATTTGACTAACATCACTTTAGCTGTTTAAGGGAAATTATGATGATCAGGAAAGTGTGATAGATATACTGATGGACAGAATAAAGGACAAATGGAAGAAAAAACTATAATCCACTGACTATACTGCGAGGGGGATTGAAAGGGGTGTTGACTAAAACTGTTTGTAATGAATGTTTGGCATTTGAGTATATATCCCTTTGACACAGTGCCTTTCTTCACAGAGTGGCATCTTCTTAGTGGTTTGAGGGAAGTATCTTTTTTACTTTAATAAAGGTTTGAGCTTAATTTTTTTCAATCTTTCTTGTGTGGAAACTTATTTTTCGCATCCATACTCAGAAAAGCAAATTCAACAACTACATGGGAATGATGAAGTGTTCATATTCAACATGTGAGGAAGTAATGAGGTGATCAAATCTGATGAGGAATGTTCTAATGAATTGTATATATTTAACCCTTCCGGATTCTAAAAATGTAAAAGTATAATTATAATCTTTTACTCAGATCTATAGATTTTCCTTGTTTTGTGTTTGAAACTCTGGATAAAGGGCCCTCAGTGAATTTAACGTGGGTCATTAGATTCCATAGATATCATGTGATTACATTCATTTTGCAAAATGGGTTGTGGTGGACTATTGGAAACGTTTCTGCCTGATGATCTGCTGGATGTGGATTCGAGTTACGCTCTGCGACTTCTCCATCCTTGTGAGCTAAGGATTGGGGGTTTTGGGGAGCCTATAGGTCTAGCTTTTGAGTCATCACCAACCATTGCCTGGCCATCCCTGGTCCTAGCTTGGGGGAAGAGGGGGCTCGCGCGCTGATCATATGTATATATGGGCAGTCTCTAGGGTATTGTCCTGCTAGCAAGGCATTGTTACTGTCCTTTGCCTTCTAATTTTTGCATTTACATGGCCAATGCACTCTTTTGCCATTGTATTATGTTGAGAACAACCAACTTGTTGATTAAAACAGCGAAAGTATTAACTGCTAGCAAGTTAGATTTTTGGGATATTTTATTCCATCTTCTTGAGGAATTCGTGATTCTATTTTTGCATTTGTAGGCTGCCCAATGTAGCATCGGCAACATTATAATTAGGGAATAATTTCGTAACAAAATCTGAGCAGAAGTATAGACTTCTATTCTGCTTAAATTGGGAAACTGTATCAGCACTACAATTAAAGTTAAAATTAACTACAAGCACGTAGTTCAGAGACTAGAATATGGAGGTAACTATAACATTCAGAATTCTTGAAGGGAAAATTGTACAAGAGTTCTGCAAATATTGACCAAACAAAGTATGGAATTTACTTGAACTGCTCTATTCATAATTGAAGTGAAAACGAATGGTAAATCACATTACCAATGCGTTTATGCCATCCACTGATAGTCTGTATTCAAGTAAACATTCACAGATTCTTTATAAACGTTCAAGTCGTCAATGTGATGAGGATCAAAGACTGATATAGAGCATTCGAATTCCTTTCCAAAATAACTATAATAATATGTTTTCAATTTCATTCTTCTTTTACTTCAATTATAAGACACTGGAAATAGATATTTCCTTTTTGTACCCTCTTGCAAAGACAGAATGATTAGCAAGATTTAATCGGTTGCCGAAGAATGAAAGATGGCTGGAGTAATTAGAAGATTGGAAACCAGTGTGAGAAGACCTGATAGACAATTATATTAAAAGAGGAAGTTAGGAAATATGTAGCAAAAGGGACACGAAAAGAGAAGGAAATCCAGCTAGGGGAAATGCAATCCAGGAGACAACTTCTAGAGAAAAAGGTCATCAAAGGTAATCGAAGACAAAGAGACAAAGCCTTTGAGCTTTCTTTTAATTGGATGATGACATTCCAAGTCATTTTATCTTCAGAAGGACAAATCCATTTGTCGGGATCAGAATTCAACTACTGCAACAGTTCCATCGAACGTTGTTTACTAAAATTTTATATTTTATGTACCTTCATTTTCAAAGTATTATTTACTTAAGCTACAGGTCTCAGCATATTGCTCAATAAATTCAAGATTTCTTTTCGTACTTATTACCGGACTTCTCTTAATTAATAGGGCATTTCACTTCTAAAATGTTACTGGGCTAAAACAAGTAGTCGTTTTTTAGGACAAATTTATCCATGCTCTCATCCACATCATGTAATCCAATTAAGCAATATTCATCCATTAAACTCATTTTGAAAATCTCTTATGGTCAAAGTTCTTTCCAAAATTCTGATGTTTCCTTTTTATACGTTTTAGTCTTTTATTTGAACACCATAATTACACATATAAGCACACACACAAAACGCCCCTACATTATATATATATATATATATATATATATATATATATATATATATATATATATATATATATGTATGTATGTATGTATATATATATATATATATATATATATACATACATATATATATATATATATATATATATATATATATATACATACATACATACATATATATATATATATATATATATATATATATATATATATATATATATATATATATATATATATATATTTTAATGTCAGGATGCCTGTAAACTTTAAATCAATTAATCAATCAATCAATATATATATATATATATATATATATATATATATATATATATATATATATATATTTATATACACACACACACACATATATATATATATATATATATATATATATATATGTACACATATAGACATATATACATATATATATATATATATATATATATATATATATATATATATATATATACATATATATATATATATATATATATATATATATATATATATATATATATTTATAAAATGAATATTATTTTCTATATAATTAAATAGTGTACTATGAAGTTTAAAAAATTCTACGAAAAAGTTGAATTAACTTTAGACAACTAGAAAATAACCTCAAACACCTCTTGTACTGTAACAAACACCCCGACAATCAAATTAGAATAATTAATTCGAGATTCTTTGAGTTAAGACATTATCAATGGAGTTTTTCTACAAAGATTCAAACTGTACCACAATCACGGGGGACTGACAGAGTTTACTGGACCCCATGTCCTAGAATTCTTGCTTCCCCAAATGAAAGGCGATTCTTATACGATGAATGATAGCAAAAGTAATCATACCCGTAGTATTTGTAACCAATGAAAATGGTTTAAAGTCATGTTTACAATGCTGGAAAGATAAGTATTTTTCGATGTTGGCCAGCAATGAAGGATGCTTGCTAATATAGATATTATTCCATCTTAAAGATCATTCTTGATTTTATGGGAACCTTAAAGAAGTCAAATCTAGACTAGTAGTAGAGCAGATATAAAGACATTCAGAGAAAAATACCAAGAGAGTAGCTGAAGAATAAACAAAATAGAGCCAAGAAAACCGTCTCTTGATTACTGAAAAAAAACTAAAATTGCCCTTTGTTCTTGCATAGCATTGAAAAAAAAGTAAATGAATAATTACTTTAAATATATAAAACCAAGGAATTCAATTTCCTACAAAGATACATACACACATACATATGTATAAATAGATACACACACTAAGAGACAGAAAAAGAGCAACATGGGTACGAGAGCAAACTAAAGTAGACGATATTCCAACAATTTGTAAGAAAAAGAAATAAACGTGGGCAGGACATTTAATGAGAAGGACAGATAATAGATGGACAAAACGAATAACGGAATTGGTCCTAGAGAATGCAAAATAAGCAGAAGGAAAAAAAAAGATGATTAATTGACGAACTAGAAAAATATACAAGTAAAAACTGGCATAGAAAGACCATAAACAGACAAGAGTAGAAAGATATGTCTTAGGCCTTTGTCCTGCAGGAAACTAGCAACGACTGATGATATATATATTGTAGTATCAGCTACTTAAGTTTTATCTTGTGGCTCCATTAAAGTAAACATTTGTTTATTAATTGTTGTCAATATTTTATCAGTTCATTTGAGCCTCGAATTCTTGGTTCGAGTTTTGTATTGTTGCGCTTCCCCCACCGAATGTTATTTGCTAATTGGTACTCCGCCAATGAAAAGTTCTCTTTACTTTCATGTATGAGTGCTTTGGTAGTTTCGTCTTCTGTCTCCTGCCACGTTGGACTGTTTAAGAGGCGATTTACATATTTTTCGTCTGGATGGAGGGAAGATTGCTTTCGGCTCTCCTGTGGAGAAGTTCTCGCCCTTTTTCACGGCCCGTTGATCTGTGTGGCGATCACCACCTTGCACAATTGCTCTGCTACGTAGGCCTATACTTTGTTGGAAGTCTTGCTTCGAGTGGACTCGTCTGCTGCTGATGCATCAATGTCTTTGGATGCATACACCTGACCCCCTTTTGTGGCTGCGGTTGTGTTCGCGAGCTTCTAAGTGTACAAGACCATCGTCATCGTCTACGTCTAGAGTCCTCTCGACTAATTATGGTGATGCCTCTAGAATCATTCTAAAAACGGCCGTTGTCTCGAGATCTTCTGAGAGTCGTTAGGAGGCCTCTTGATCGTGAAGAAAAGTAAGCTTCCGATTATGTGTGTTCTTTGTATCCGCGAATATATCAATTTCCTTGTGGTTGAGGAATAGTGTCCTGGGAAGACTAAAGCCGGAGTGCCTTCGAAACCATCACTCTTTTACTAAACTGTTTCAGTGCTGAAATTGTGTTTTCGTCCGTAACGTGGGAACATATATATATATATATATATGTGATGGTACATTTCCATAAATATTGTGTTCAGTTAGGCTAAGCATTTCTTTCTATCTATAATCTCTCACTTATTATTGACTTGGTGCGGAAGTTGTTTTTCTCCCTTCTCCTCGATACTTTCCCTCTAACTATCATTTGCGTGAAGGTTAGCTGTGAGTCTTAATGGTAGTTGTAAGTGTATGTGACTGTGCCTTCAGCCAATAATTCGAGGATGTGTGCAAATAACTTCTTGTAATAAATCTTAATTTTTACGTTCGTTTTCAACTACCCTCTCAAAGTGTATTTTATTCTCTGTATTGCTGGTAAACTTTACTCTTTAGCCTACAAGCTATCGTAGTAAAAGCAATTTTGTTGGAAGACCCAATAAACGCCTGGACGAATTATTTTAAATTTGAGGTAAAAATAAGGGTTTTTGTTAAAAAATATCGTCAGAATAACAGTTCCACGCAATATATATATATATATATATATATATATATATATATATATATATATATATATATATATATATATATATATATATATATATAGTTAGAAAAATATATAGATGACGTAAAATCACGAAATGTTGTCAGTGGTAAATAGATAGATGACGTAAAATCAAGAAATGTTGTCAGTGGTAAATAGATAGATGACGTAAAATCAAGAATTGTCAGTGGTAAATAGATAGATGACGTAAAATCAAGAAATGTTGTCAGTGGTAAATAGATAGATGACGTAAAATCAAGAATTGTCAGTGGTAAATAGATAGATGACGTAAAATCAAGAAATGTTGTCAGTGGTAAATAGATAGATGACGTAAAATCAAGAAATGTTGTCAGTGGTAAATAGATAGGTAGACAATATAAAAAGAAAATATAAAATGTAACGAACGAACTTAATTTCCGCCTCGGCCATTGGTGACGATAACCTCGGCTGAGCCGACATAAAGACCAAGGAAAATCGTTCAGCAATGATAAAAGAATGATACACTTTGAAATTAAGGATGAAATAAATATGAAAGTGCATTGTCACGTAAAACTATTTGGTTTTTGTGTTTGTGCGAGAGAAATGGAGAATCTATTCTCTAGGTACTATGATTGTGGTTTTGGGGAAGAAAAAAGAATAGAAAATGGTTAATGTAAAAAAAAAAAATGGGTAAAATGTGAAAAGTAAAATAAACAATGAAAAAGAACTGACGACAAGACAATAACTCTAATGAGGATCCCCTTCTCTCTCTTCACTTCTGATTTATTCTATTTCCCAGAATGATATCCACGATAAGACATGACCGTAACCCGTCTAGGGCTCCTTATCTCTCTTTTGGCGTATTTTCCCTTGTGCTTTTCCTCCCTTTGTTGTGTCATGACGTTGCTCCAATCGTGGGAAATGGAAAAAGATGCTTTCTTCTCATCGGCCAAATTATCTCTGAGACTTCCCTTTGTGATTTTTGGCATTTTCTCTTATTCTCAAGTCGAGGGTTCCGTCCCACTATGGATTAGGTCGCTTTTCTGATATTATTCTTTCTTTCAGGCTACTCTATTTCCTATCTCTGTTATTATTTCTCTTCGTCTTCCTATTATACCTTTCCCTTTAGAAGTCAGTTTCATAAAATTATGTGTTGGTTGACCTAATTTATTCTGATTTTCCGTCTTTTCCATTTCTCTTTGTGACTGTTTCCTCATACGCGTTATTCACTATGAAAGACTATTTTCCAGGTTTATGATCTTTTGGCTATTACCATAGGAATATAGGTTATAATAATAATAATAATAATAATAATAATAATAATAATAATACTGAGGAGCTAAGCTTCTAGGATATTATTTTATATATTTTTTTTCAGCAATTATTTCTTTTAATCAAATCATACTCATATTCTCTAATATTGTAAGCAATTCTCACTTTCTGCTCTAAGACGTGCTTCTGACTTAATCTAGGAATTTTTCCCTTACCACTAGATTTCTGAAATTACACTCGAGTAAAATTAAGTAAAGTTTTCAAGAGTAATACCTTTCTCTACTCCACTCAACCACGCCCTCATCTTCTAATTCACTCAGGAATGCCTACCCACTTAGGGCTTTGAGAAAGACCACTAATCACCTTCATCCAACTTTTATCCACTCTCACGAGTTGTCACTTCTTTTCCCCGGGATGATTAGCCTCTTTCTCGATCAAAGTTATTCTAGGTATTTCTGTTTGTTCATTTTTTTATGTAAAAGTCGTTTATTTCTAGAGCAAAGAGACGCATACACTTAAATATATAACTGTATAAATGTATATA
This sequence comes from Palaemon carinicauda, assembly GCF_036898095.1. Taxonomy (NCBI): domain Eukaryota; kingdom Metazoa; phylum Arthropoda; class Malacostraca; order Decapoda; family Palaemonidae; genus Palaemon; species Palaemon carinicauda. The sequence goes on along the minus strand of NC_090726.1, from coordinate 126,659,695 downwards.
TTTACATACAAACACACACATACACACACAAACACACACACACACACATATATATATATATATATATATATATATTATATATATATTATATATATATATATATATATATATATATATATATATATATATATATATATATATATATATTATATATATATATATATATATATATATATATATATATATATATATATATATATATATATATAAGCAAATTGGTATATGATGATAAAAATTACTATCAGTATCGAGCATTGTATCGGTCTGCAAGCAAAAAATTAGCCCTTTTTTGTGGAAAAGTATGATGGATACTAGCACCCAGTGCACAGAAAGCAGTTGCACTGTATCCATACTCTACCAACACAGCTTTCACATGATTTTTACGCCATTTTGTTTCGCCTAGCTCGTAACCCTTAACTCTTTTACTCTCCAAGCAGCCCTTATACCAGCATCTTCTATAGTTGTCATGTAGGAGTTTTAGAAAGTGTTCTTTGTAGAGCTATCATTGTGTGTTCTTTATAGAATTGTGATCGCTATTGTTCACCATCATGTTAACAGGAACAGTACAGTACAGGATCTAGACATTAGCCCCCCCAAGATGATTAAGAAAGATGGTAAGAAGATGATTACCTTAGAGATTAAAAAAGAAATTACCGAGAAGTATGAACAATTTACTTGTGTGACAGGCCTGACAAAATGTACAATAGAACAGCATCCACAATTTGTACAAAGTAATTGATGTTGTGAAATGGGGGCTGACATTGACGTAGCAACGGCCACATGTTCTTAATAATGTAGAAAGCTGCTTCAATTCTGAATTAATAGGTTAACCGGAGATATGATTACTAAGATCATAAATTATGAAAAGCAAAGGTATTGTATGCTGACCTTGTTAAAACTGAGCCAGGTACGTCAGCAGATAAAGCAAAAGAAACATTCAAGATGAGTCGTGGCTGGTTTGAAAATTTCAAAAGGAGAACTGTCATCCATAGCTTTATGCAACATGGTGAGGCTGTGATCTCTGACCTCTAGGCAACTGAGGCATTCGTATCCTAATTTAAAAGGTTTGGGGATTCTGAGTATTGCATGCCACAATCAAGAATTCAACTGCGATGAACCGGTCTTTTTTGGGGAAAAATGATGCCCAAGAGGACCCTCCTTACAGCAAAAGAAAAGGGAATCCCCAGTCACAAGTGCAAGAAAGACCATCTAACCTTGCTGTTCTATGCAAATGTCAGTACGAATTGCAAATTCAAACATCTCTTGGGGTATTACTTGGCGAATCCGAGAGCCTTTAAAACATACAAGGTGCAGAAGAAGCAACTGAATGTTACATGGAGGTCAAACAACATAGGTTTGGGTGACTTGCATTTTATTTGTGGAATGGGTCATGAGGTTTTGGTCCTGTGGTCAATAAGTACCTCATGAACAAGAATCTCCACTCGAGGCCTTGTTGCTTATGGAAAATGCATCTTCCAATCCTCCAGCTATTGAACACACCCTAATTAGCGTATTCGTTAGAATAAAATTTCTGACGGGCAATGCCACTCCTATACCACAACCCATGGATCAGCAGTGATCTGACTTGGGGTGTTTTGGAAAGAACATTTTCACATCGTCCGCTGCCTAAAAATATTTGATAAAGCCTGGGAAGGGGCCACCAACAGAACCCTAAGGATTAATTTTCCCAGGAACGTGATGAAGGGTGCAGTTGTATTCAGCTACAGCGGAGAGATGTTGGAAATGACGGGTGGACCAGGTGTCGAACTGTCGAGAGTAGATGTGCACCATAGGCCTTTGGTCTGTGCACCAGAGGCATGTGGTCCGTGTGAATGATGAAGGGTGTACCATCTAAGAAGGGGGCAAAATTGACAGACCGCCAAATGCACCATCAGTAATTTGTTGTCGAAGGATGAGTTACCAGATTCCTCCTTGGACAGTTTTCTACTGAAGAAGGCCAATGGACGGGTGAGAAGCTGACCATCACCTCAAATACTGCACCAATAATGACGTTGCTGGCATCGGTAGAAAGGAGAAGGGTATATGGCATGGGAAAGTGAGAACAGCAGCAGTTGATAGGGCATTCTTTGCATTGCAGGAAGCATCTTCCTGAAGGTAAGCCCCACTTCAGGACTTTTAGTTTGCTCTTGTGGGATGCATAAAGGGGGACAAGAGTGGTGGCAATAGCTGGCAGGAATCTGTGATAATAGTATATCATGCCCAAGAATTCTTGCAGTGCTTTGATGGTCGAGGATGTGGGGAAGTTCTGAACAGCTGATACCTTCTCAGGTAGGGATTGGACGCCTTCAGGAGTGATGCGGTGCCCTAAGAACGATACTTCGTTGGCACCAAAGGTACACCTGTTATGCCACAATACAAGGACGTTCTGTTGTAGGCAGTCGAGAACGATGTGTAGGTGTCGGAGGTGTTCCTGTTTGGATGTGTTCTGGGTTCATGTGCACCTGATAATACCCCTTCAAGAGGTCAAGAGTGAAGAACACCTTTGCTTTGTACAAGTGGGAGGTGACTTCGTTGATGTTGGGGATGGGTTAGTTATCCGGTTCTGTACGCATGTTGAGACGCCTGTAATTTCCACAAGTGTGCAGGGAGCCATCCTTCTTCATGACAATATGTAAGGAGCTTTAGGTCTTTTGGCAAAGGCCAATTTCTTCCATTTCGGTGAACGTTTGCTTAGTCACTGCCGAACGATCAGGGACCAAATACCTGAAACTGGCAAATGCCAGGGCCCCGTCGTCTTGATTGGTGATAAATACCGTGCTTGGTGGGAACTGTGGATATTTGGCAAAGTTCTGGACACAAGACTTCCAGGTGAGGAGCCCCGAATCTGGAGTGGTAGTAGCAAAGCTGTGGCTAATGGGCATCAGTAAGTGGATGTAGAGGTCTTTGATTGGGGCATGACTGCATGAGCAAGGGTTGGCATGTGGGGGGAGAAGGCTACTTTGTCGCCCTTCTTGCAAGTCACGGGGCAGGTATTTGTGTCTTACCTCATGCACGTCAACTTTTGTCAGTGTTGAATAGTTGCTCTATTCTTCAGGAGTAGAGACGTTAAGGAGGTCTTAAAGGTGGTGAAGGAGCTATTCATAAGAGCATCAATTTTGATCGTCAGGTCCTTCATGGTTGAGATATCAACATCGGGGATGGTGGGGCGTGCAGGTTTGGGTAGGTGTCATATCCAAAGGGCCCGGAGTATGTTCACTTCCCTAGGAGAACCTTCTGCGGCAGGTTGCAGGCGAGCGATACTGGTCCTTTCCCTGAGGGTGAGAAAAGCCTTTTGGTCCCCCATCAGTTGTTGACAAGAGCTGAAAAAGCTTGGCTATATGGGCCGCTGGCGATGGTGAGTACTGCTCAAGGAGGTATGGTCTTAGAGCGTCATACACTATTGGGGTGTCACCTTTGTTGCAAAACCAATAAGAGATTTCTGGGAAAGTGTTCTTGGTGTTAAGATCTTAAAATCGTTACAGGTTCTTTTAATAAGTAAAATAAATGTATACAACAACAACCAAATAAAATAGGGGAAATGAATATAAAAAGAAACTCACGAAAAAATACAACATGTTTATTCACAAACTTATAAAGAAAATTAATGTTACTTCTTCGGTTACTTTAACTGACAAATCCAATCAGTCAAAACATCAACAGAAAAGGGGAGCAGTCAATAAGGTAGAAATACTTAAGGAATAGTTTTCTGCAGCTGCTGAGACGATGCTGGTACAGAGACTCCAGGCTTGAGAACGTAGTAGAAGGGCGGCTGATGTTCAGATGAAACTGACACGGTGACCGGATTCGAAGATGTTACAAAAGGGGTGGCATCAAAAAGGGGCATCAGAGGTCTTCTTCCAAGAATTTGATGATAGTGTTGAACTAAAGCAGGCTGTAGGCAGTGTTGGCTACTTCTCGACACAAGCAGGGGGGGGGGGGGGCGGCTGGCTGCTTCAGTTTGTCTCTTCTTATCGGCCATAACAGGATCTTTTGGAGATAGGCCTTTGTTGTCTGAAGGGAAGGTTAGAATCTGGCTCTATCAGACTTCTGGTCTTCTCTATTTCTTATCTTGCTAGGACTTGGATCTTATCTACTTTGGATATAGTTCCTCTCTTGTCTTATGTCCTGTTCTATCTCTCTTGGAAAATCTCTTCTTGAAGTTTATATACCCATGTATTGGCAGAGTTAATTATAGTGGGCAGTGGTCATCTCCATAGAAGGCGTTCTTTTTAACAATTCTGCATCTCTATTGGCTTCCTCAAAAACACCCACTTCAATCACTCCATGGAAGCTTCTAGAAGAAATTTTCGATGCAATCTGGACCATGTGGTAAGTCGTAATAAAAGGGCAGCACGTGTCCTTCCATGATGACATATATCCAAAACAAGGATTTTCCTCAGGCTCAGTTTCTCGAAATATGCTGACTCCACTAATTAAGACGAAGACATCTTGGTCAAAACAGGACAGTTTCCTTATCACTGCACGTGGTCTCGGCGAGGCTTGGTTTACTTCCGAAATGTTGACGACAATGAAGTGATGACAGGATTGCCCAAACAGGGCCGTAGTCGAATCTCATCTCACCTCGCTACTCACACTTTCAGAATAGATATTTTTGCCTTTTATTATATCCTTTAAAAAGTATTGTATCTACCCATGACATTTGGGGATCGCTGCAAGGACATAACCTGCTTTGCTGCTTGAGCGAGTCATACGCTTGATGCAAAACTGAACTTTGGCGTCCTGGAACCTGACGAATGCTTCTCTTCTGGCGAAGGGAGGTAGTGTCAAGACCCGGTGGGTGACATTATAAAAAGTGTAAGGCACAACGGTGGGCGAAAAAGCGGTGTAGAGCTGATCCCATGTCAGTCACCAATGTCGCAAGGTAGCTGTTGGGCACTAACAGTGAGGCGAGGTGAATGTAAGTAAAATATTGAACAAGATAACGAGCTTATATTCAAACAGTTGCGGGTAAAAATGGTGCAAAAATTGAAACAATGTAAAACATGACATGGCAAGGTTAAACATGTTGTTCTATTATCAATGAGAGTGAGAGATAAAAAAGAAGCAATTCATTACAGTATAAGTGTGTGTGAAACACGTGCGATACATTCACGATCGAGTCCTCTGTTGATCTAAGCATGCAATTGCTGCCTGTTAGCAAAATCATTTTGGTGATTGCACCCATCCTGTGTGGGACCGCTCTCCTCAAGAACACTTTATAAGAACTAAAGTACTTTCTTTCTCGTCATATAACAGCATTTACCATGCTCTGGGTAATATCAACATGGCTTGACCATGCTTTTCAAGAACCGTCGATTCGTTAAAGGAAGGAATCGTAATGGCCCTTTGAATCTCATGGCTTCCTCGTTCATAACTGGTAAGTATATCACTCGATCCTTTTTCTCTCTTTGTTGAATAGTACAGAGCACTTTCAACGGTCTATTGCTAAAAGGGGCTTAGGAGATATCATTGGAATGGCTAAGGAGAGTCTTGGGTTTTCCTGCCATCAAGAGATTCCATCAACGACGTCAAGCTCCATCTCACGGGAAAGATGACCTAAAACCTGAGCTTTGTTGTATCTGTTAGGCTTCAAGACGCGTCGTGTTTCATATTCACATTTGAATTTCTTTTTCTCCGTACTAAATGCATATTATTTTCATTATCATTTTCACGAACAAACAAATTGAACCTTTTGTTCCAAATATAAAAATTTAATATATTAAATAGTTTCTCCAATTTGAAATTCACGACTGCATTTTAAGAGAACCTTTATCCAGCCTCATGAACTCTCTTGGGAAAAAACCTAAGTGTCAAGTCCCAAGAGGAAACGGAATGTTGCACTTCCGAAAGATTCTGTTTACCTTAGAAAATTACTATTATCTTGTTTACTTTTCTGACCATGTTTACAAGACAACCGTTGCTTTTTTTTTTTATTGGATATATTCCCTCCTTTACTTCCTGCTCTTGATTCGTCCCAAAAGCGAAAGTTTTTAGCTTTTGGCTTTATATAAAATTTGCACTTTTTCACGGTAGAGTTTTTGAAAAATTGATATTCAATTTTATCATCATCAATCCCAAAATAAGAGTTCAGTCAAATGGAATAAGCTGCTTTTTCTTATTACTTTTACCATTTTAATTATAGTAGTAAAATATTATTATTCAAAATGAGCGGACAGCCATATTGAGAAAACTTAATTAATAACTTACATGTAAACGAAGCATTGAAGAAGATAAACAGATAACTATAGTAAAAAAGAGATGAGAATTGCGAATAATTAACGAACAGTCTATCAATTCTTTTATAATTTTCCTATCTGAATATTCCTTTACGTTTACTTACATGGTAATCTGTATCCATTCGTACTTATGATAGTTGACTGATAATTCGATATCACAATCTAGCGTTACAGCTTCTATGGTACCTAACCCCTGAGATGCGAAACAATCTCTACCGACCCACGCTTACACTGCTTTCATATCTCATATTAATAAAACTAAATTATATAGAATTCCATATAACCCTTTTGTATTATGGATTTTGATCATGATATGTTTGCATAACTAGAGCGTTTTCGTTTCCTTTTATTTTAATCTATTCATATAATTTACCGAACAAAACATTTCAGTCCATGTTAATAGCAAAAGAAATACTTAACGGTACTTAGCATCAGAAGAAACTCCTTTTAACAATTACATGGATAAAATCAACTAACATTTCAGCGGTCAAAGTCAAGGGGGACAAGCTAGCAATTTTTCTTAATCAAGTTATTGTGACATATAATCCCATTACGGGAAAAATATCTGAACTATATTTTTTACTTTTACGATAACGGAGGGAGGGAGGAAGGGAGTAATATTTGCAGCACACTTCATTCCCCACGTAAATTGCAATTTTCTCTCTTGGTTTTATTTTGTGTTCTTTCTGAAGAGTTTAGTACTTTCTTTGTGGTCCAGCTAGTGTTTATATACACAAACCCTCACTGGTTTCAGTTTCTTGGTAGTGATATTGAGGTTTACTAAAAAAACACAATTTTTCAAAGTAGTCTAAATTGGTTCATGACTCACATGAGCTTCCCAGTACCCAAAATAGGATATTTTAGCAGCATTCAAAAAGGAAACTTAAACCATAAATGCAGAGAAGAAGTAAATTGTCTCATCCATGTCCTTTTGCTTTTCACTATAAATGGTCTATACCCGTAATAGAAAAACACCAGGAAGCTAAGTACTTGTAAAAACGTAACTGTTTTAAAACGGGAACGTATCATATACCAACCTTACGTGTTATGAACCCAAAAGAGTGGAAATTTTCCTCTTTTTATCCTGCCCGTTTTCAGAGTTCTCGATAATTGTTTCTCATATTTAGTGAATAATCTTATATGAAATTATATTTGAACTATCTCTGTGATATTTTACACATGGTATACAAACATTGTTGTATTTATTTGATTTCTCCATTTACTTACATAGTAGCCGCCCCGGAGAAAACTCCGCAGTTCTAGTTACTGATGATTTTGTAACCTCAAAAGCACAAAGTAATGGCATCCGAAAATAGTAAGGAAATAAACACTGGCAGTTGAGATTCTAGAATACAAATCGACAGTGCCAGAACAGAGAATCTTAACGAGGAGAGGATTCTGAGCCGCCCTGAAAATGCAAACAAGTGAAAAACCTGAGCAGATTTACCAAGCTCCAAAAGACGTGTAAAATTTTATAAGAAATAGCTTGAGTAAAAATAAAATCTTCTGCCGAATTTTATGGGATATGTGTCAGTTTGTTAAGGAACATTATGAACACCTACAGAAACTATTCCAGTCGCCAGTGTACCACCTCTACAGGAACTGATACTTGCACCGACGGAAATATAGTAGCGTTTACAATAACTATGTCAGTCTCCAGCAAAAGTTTGTAAACTTCAACATTAACTAAGTCCATTTCAATTAAAATTAATAACTTTCTACAGGAACTATAGTTGCACGCATTGAACAATTAAAAAATTACTGGCCATGAAATGGCATGTCTATGCTAAAACGATCAACGGCCAATGATATTGGCCAGCGAAACATCAAAAGGCCAATTGTAAGCTACTAACATTAACACTTCAGCATGTCACTTCAAAGTTCACCGAAGACATTAATTATATAAACTACCATCCTCGAGTTACGAATTTGTGTAAGAATCTTATGATCAAAGTTTGGGGTACAATTCTCAAATTGTGGTCACTGAAGTATGGAGTCTCATTTAATAGGCAATCAAAAGAACAAGAATTGTTATCATGTGCACAACAGCTACCATGAGGCAAGTTGCTAATTTCCACGTTCTCTTCTCAGAGTCCTTAGTGGGAGAGAACTGAAGAAAAATGGCTTATAATTTATATTCCTACTATCTTCTGAAAGTGAAATGAAAAAAAAAAAAGAATTATAAGCGAGTGTTATTAAAGGCAATTACACTGTACTCTTAAAAATATAGTGAATAATTTCAAATGAGAATATTTAAATATGACCTTTAGCGATTTTGATCCAAAACAGCGAATCACACTGTCGTCTGAAGGTAAACGTAGATTAAGTCCAGGATTTGATGACATTAGTACAGTCCTTCCCAACACATGGTCCTATGGTAGGGACTCAACAAAAGGGCGTTTGCTCCTCATGGTCGCAGTAAAGTTTGAAAAATTAGAGAAATGAAAAATGTACGTATGTGATAATACAAATATCATTGTACCTCAAACTTGGAATTTAAAGGGGAAAATTATTATGAATAATACATTGTCGATGAACAATCATATATTCGCCTGATCATGCCTAAAAGTATTTTTTAGGGTGAGTTTAGCAGCTAATTCCCGCTTACGTACTTATGTTTTTTAAATTTCAAAATTTGGTTTCTAGATAGAGCAATAGCTCACGCCAATATCTCCCCCATACAATAA